>NC_091122.1:157636954-157801954 GCF_040183065.1 Periplaneta americana | reverse complement strand
CATTTAAAATATTTCTAAGCAACCTAATTTTAAACAACTGAGGACTAAGACTACTCCTGATTTCCAGCGGCAGCGAATTCCATGAGCGGGCCATGGCTATTGAGAAAGAACTTGAGTACAGAGATGTCTGATGACGTGGTATTGATAGAAACAGATTGTGCTGTAAACGTGTATTACGATTATGATGTGAAGCTAGGAGAGTAAACCGACAGGCATGTTTTGGGAAAGCCATTGATTTAATTCATCGTTTGTCCTTCAAATGTGCAGAAATTTGATCCGAAGAAATGTAACTTTTCGTTCCGCAAAGGAATTTTACAATGCTTCACAAAAATCATTTATTTACTGCGAATGCACTATGCTCTCCCATCCTCTGACTCATGGTAACTGAAATGGTATTGCCTAAGAAACAGTATGGCGGTATCACAGTCTTACCAACTTCAAGTAAGGCTTTGCGCTAATCGATTCAAAATGTCCCGTTCCCCCGCGCCACTCTAGATGCATCAGCCAACTGTAGTCAATACAATTACAGACTACTTTACGCGTACGGGTTTGGGTTAATATAATTATGTAAGTTATACTAAATACCAGAGTCTGCTGAGGAAACAGTTTGCTTTTATTGAACTGCATATGAGCCGTTGAGAGCAAAAGTAGTGTAAGTCAAAATTGGGTAATGAGGGTTAAAGTAAACATTCTGTAAAATATAGCGCAAAGTAGCAATTAATATTCAATTTATTTAAACTATTGGTAGTCAGTGGATAGCAAGAAGGTCATGTTAATTGCTACTTTGGGCTGTATTTTACAGAATTTTTACTTTAAACCTCATTACCCAATTTTGACTTACACCACTTTTGCTCTGAACAGCTCATATATACCTGTGATACCTGATATGAGCAATAAAAAATTCGAAAAACAACAATTCAATGTGGTTTTAACGACATCCGCAACTGCAGAGGTTATATCAGCGTCGTCGGTGTGCCGGAATTTTGTCCCTTAGGAGTTCTTTTACATGCCAGTAAATCTAATGACATGAGTCCTGTCGCATTTAAACACACTTAAATACCATCGACCTAGGCCGTTATCGAACCCGCAATCTCGAGCACAAGAGTCCAGCACTATACCGACTACGCCGACAAGAAATAACAATCTTGCATCAATGTCCCAAATTCACTTTTTAAATTTATATTTGAAAATCGGTGCTACAGCTTCAAAAACTTCTTTTTCTCCTGTTATAAAGCGATAAAGTTCTGCAAAGTGAATTTAAGCCTTCAGCTTTTACTCTTTTCACACATAAATGATTCCTCTCATCATTCTGTAAGTTATAATTTATGATGTACAGAACGGCTTAGGCCTACGCACTTCATAAAGAATAGCTTGCAGGACTAGAAAATACGTGTTGAACTACTGTTTTTATTTGTGGTGATTTTTCTGAGGCACCCTCTGTCTTGAAAATAAATACACCGTTTTTCAACACGTGTAATGCACAATTTATTCATCATAAAGCTTATCTTCACCTAGTTGAAGCTCCAGGTTTTGTCCAATACTAAAACTTTCTTCCACTTTTGGTGTATAACCGTGGAAGTGGGTAAAGTCAATCAGTGGGTGTAAAATCGATCATTTGCGATTTTTATTGAAAATTATATATTTTCTCAGTTACTTGTTAAAATTTTATTATGCTGACTTCATTGCCTTACAATGTAAATGTAAGCGAGAGGAACAACAAAAAGCCTGCGAATGCCAACAATGGGAACACTGTGTAATTACCAGGGAAAGGATTTATATGTAAATACATATTTACTTATAAAGCTAATATAATTTATATTTTGCATTATCTTTATGTTTCACAATGTGTAGGGTTGAAAAATCCTACTTTTATTTTCCATATTTTTCCATATTTTAGAGTTTAGTGCATATTTTCGTTAATTTCCATATATTTTCCATATTTCATATAAAACAGTCCATATTATATTAGGTTTAACAATAAAACAAAACAAAATTCCATTAACTTTTAAAAATACATTTCAACAATAGAGATTTAAACACATGTTCAGTAATCCCTTTAACATCAGAGTTATTTGAAAATTAGCAGTCCTATCAACAATGGGAAAGTAAGTTACAAAACTGTATTAATTTAATTTAAAATTTTTAACAGACTTCAGTTGTGCAGCTCAACAGTTAAATGCCAGTCAGAGTACACATAGGTTCAGTTTTGTAAATCATACTATAAAGACGGTAAATATGCCAAAAGTACGTCATTCAGTCAATTTAAAATCAAAACTAACAAGTTACATTTCAGAATTTAAAGAAGATGGTTTATCAACTGACAATAAAATATTATTTTGTAATTTGTGTCAGTGTGCAGTATCATCTACACAAAAGTTCCTGGTGCAACAACACATTACAACTAGTAAACATCAGGCCAACAAACAACTAAATTCCAAGCAGAGACAATTGTTTTTAACACAACCAACAACATCGAATGTAGGATCTGAGTTTAACATCGACCTGTGCCGTTCTCTCATCTCTGCTGATATTCCTCTCTACAAACTAAAGAATAAGGTCTTCAGGGAATTCCTTGAAAAATATACTCAACATACAATCCCGGATGAGTCAACACTTAGGAAGACGTATGCTCCATCCATCTACGATGAGACAATACAGAAGATAAGAGATGAAATTAAAGATAGTTCAATTTGGGTTTCCATTGATGAGACTCCCGACAAAGAAGGTAGACTTGTTGGTAATGTAGTTATCGGTTTGTTAAGTGAACAATATTCTGAACGAATTCTTTTACATTGTGATGTTCTAGAAAAGTGCAATAACAAAACTATAGTTAAACTGTTCAACGAAGCTATGGGTATCCTGTGGCCAAAGGGTATTATGTACGATAATGTGTTATTCTTTATTAGCGATGCTGCCCCTTATATGGTCAAAGCTGGACAAGCATTATCTGTTGTATATCCTAAATTGACTCATTTTACTTGTGTGGCGCATGCATTTCATCGTGTGGCAGAAGTGGTCAGAGACAATTTCCCTAAAGTAGATTTGTTGATTTCATCAGTGAAAAAAGTATTTCTCAAAGCTCCCAGTAGAGTTAACGTGTTGAAAGAAATGTACCCTGAAATTCCATTGCCACCAAAGCCAATTTTAACTAGATGGGGTACATGGCTAGAAGCAGTTGAATATTATGCCGAACATATAGACTCTATTAACAATGTTCTCCTTGCATTGGACTCTGAAGATGCAGTCTCAATTGATACTGCGAAAACAGTTACCTGTGACATAAGTGTGAAGAATGACTTAGCTCACATTCAGCATACATTTTCATGCATCATAAAAACGCTCAAAAGTCTCCAAAATAGGCACCTTTCACTATCTGAAAGTTTTGAAATTATAAATAGTACTGTGGAACAACTGAATCGTGGTAGAGGTAAAGTTGCAGATGCAGTAAGAGCTAAGGTGGACACTGTACTTTCAAAAAACCCTGGATATGAAGAACTACAAAAGGTTGTTGCTGTGATGAGTGGTGAATCAACAGTGAAGATTAACTTGGACTTATCCCCAGCAGACATTGTGAAATTGAATTATGTACCAGTTACTTCTTGTGACGTCGAACGCTCTTTTAGTCAGTATAAATCTATCCTCAGAGACAATAGAAGAAGATTCACTTTTCAGCACTTGAAAGAAATGTTTGTAACCTATTGTTATGGTAACAGACAATAAAAATTGTGTTTTGTTGAAACTACATTGGAAGATAAGGTACGTCCATTATATTTTTTGTTTAGTTTGATTAAAATGTACCAATATTTAACGTACATAGTCATTTTTTTATAATTTTAAGTCCATATTTAATTCCATATTTTGGTAAAAATCCATATTTAATTCCATATTTTGGTAAAAATAACTACATATATATTTACATATTTCATATATTTTTAGTCCATATAAATCCGTTCCCTGGTAATTACCGTTGAAGTGAAAATTGTTATTCTCAACTTTTTCTCTTAAATGAAAACAAAGTCTTACAATCTCTAAATTATAGTCAGCAGTGAAAGGAGACAGGAAGTATACGTAAGTACTTTTCGTTGAGATTGTATCCTGAAATAATAGTTTTGCAGTTCGTAAATGTTGGTATCGAAACTTATTATTTTAAGAAAACTTGTACCTTTGTAGGGTTAAGTCCATCATGCCATCGACCTGCTAGAAACAGATAGAACCAGCAGGAAGAATAAATTGTTCACCGAAATACCTCCAAATAACACTTATAAACAGAAAAGTGTCATAGTATAGCTTATATTGATGGGATAGTGGGGAAAGAGGAAGACGAAATTATGATGAATTTCTTGCGTAAGAGAAGCACTGCCAAAGGAACATATTTTGTACACCCCTCTGTACATGACTATGGGAACAACGTAGTTTCTAAAGTGACATGAGGAGGGGAAGATTTCAAATAACATCTGATATAAATCTAAGCAATGTTGAATTGTATTTTAGATTATAATTGAAGGATTGTATTTCAATGTAAATTTTGAATTCTTAAATCTTTGTTTGTTGGTATGTGAAGTATTAAAATGTGTTTTTATGTTTTATAAGTTGGCACTCATAGTCACGGTTGTACAGTGGAGACCTATAGGTCTAATTGTATCGAATAGTATGATCACAGTAACAAAAGAAACACTATATAATGCTATGGGCATATATTGAAGATTATTATTGTTTTACACCGCTTATAACAAATAAAATATATGTAATACACTTAATTTGTTTTTAAAAACATAAACAGTGATCGACTTTACTCCGCAATATTTTAAAATCGATCTTAAACTAAAAATTCAATGATGATCGACTTTACCCTATTTAAGCAGGTAACTTCGATCACAAGTCAAATAAAAAAAAAAACAGTTTTTTATAGATTGTAATTCAATTTTTGTAATATGTCTTCATAAGTGAAGGATATGACGACAAAATGCTATTTTCTGAGGAACTTCGCTCCATTGCATAACCTCAATATCATTTTTAAAATTTCAAAATTTTGATCGACTTTACCCTCTTCTACGGAACCTTCAAGTTTTATGACTGAAAGTACTTGACAGTTCCTGTATCTTCAGCTTCGCTTTGTTAAAGGTTAAAATACCCCACGAAATAGAGAAACATTATCTTTTCAGCCAATTTAATAAAAGTTCTTATCATGTCCTCAAACTCATTTCATAAAATTACCCACCACAAATGGGGTCGGTAAGGCATTGATACCGGCACCGCCAGAATTTCTGATCGGGCCGGTGAAATATTCGCTGTATTTGTTCAGCTTCCTTGAATTCAATTGGACGTTCAAACAAGTCCGGAACTGGACATGAGGAAGTTGTACGAACTATAGTTGTCGACCCTACCTAATGGTATTATCTCTGCCAGGTTAAATAAATAAATACTAAGTAATAACAGCTGTTCTACTTGAAGGATTTAGTGAAGAACTGTTTTTAGAACATGAGAGGAATGATAGTAAGAGGAGGAAGAATAAAATACATAAGATTTGCTGATGATAAGGCGTTGTTAGCAGAAGGGGAGACGATACTAAGGGATATGCTACTGGAGCTAAATGACAGCTGTGAGCAGTATGAGATGAAGATAAATACAAACAAGACGAAGACCGTGGTCATAGGAAGAAAAATAAAGAAGATAAACTGCAGCCAGGAAGTCAAAAGGAGGATAGCAATGGCCAAGGAAGCTTTTAATAGAAAAAGGAGCATTTCTGCGAACCTGTGGAAAAAGAACCAAGGAAGAGGCTACTAAAGTGCTTTGTATGAAGTGTAGCATTGTATGGGGCAGAAACATGGGCATTACGACGAAGTGAAGAGAAGTAACTAGAAGCATTTGAAATGTGGATATGGAGAACAATGGAGAGTGTGAAATGGACAGACAATAAGAAATGAAGCTGTATTGGAAAGATGCTGAAACTGATCAGGAAGAGAAAAAAGGACTTGGTTGGGTCACTGACTACTGAAGGATGCACTGTAAGGAATAGTGAACGGAAGAAGAGTTCGGGGCAGAAGAAGATATCAGATGATAGACAACATTAAGATACATGGATCTTATGCGGAGGCAAAGAGGAACGCAGAAGATACGAAAGGTTGGATAATGCTGGGTTTGCAGTGAAAGACCTGGACTTGGGCAGAAAACTATGAATGAATGAATAACACCTGTTCGTAAAGTGATCATTAGAGACCGAATTTTAAAGGGAAAAATTTTCATCAAAAAAGGACAAAAAAGAGGGAAAGTTATAGCCAAAAAAAGGACTTAAAAAGGACTATATTAGTCCCCAAAACACACTTCATCACATTCATGGATATACATGACACAGAAATCTTACATTTATCTCTTCACAACATAAGGAAATTGTTGTATTTGATATAGCCAAAAAAAAAGGACTTCAAAAAGGACTATATTACTCCTTCAAAATGGTGCTATTTTAATTGAAAATACACTTCAGCACACACAAGCTTATATCGCTTCACAACATAAGGAAAGTGTTGTATTTGATCACATTCAACATTTCAATATGTTTCAATACGATTCTGCCTTTTTGAATGCAGAATGTCTTTATAAACGGAAAATGGCCGCTCAACATCAACTGAAACTAGAGATGAAAATTTTCTTTTTGTCCTGAACTCTAAATCAGCACACTTATTAGTTTTACAATGTCTGGAATCAGAACAAGAACGATATTTATTCGCTTGCTCAGGAAGTTATAGGTCTATCGAAAAAAATATGGGAAAATTATCTAAATGTTTGCGATATTCTGTCAAAAAAGGACTAAAATAAGATATGTTTTTAAAAATAGGGGGAATATGGGCTAAAAATGGGGAAAAAAGGGAATTCAAAACCACATAATTTGGTCGGTGGAAGATAGTTTTGAACATCGTAATTCATTATTTCATGTTTCGCGTTGAAATAAAAAAAAGGGGGATTCCCTTTAAAATCCGGTCTCCAGTGATCAAAATCTTTATCACTTCCGTGTTATTTGTTATAAATTTCAATAGACGTACTGGGATCGAAGTTCGGTATCATTGGTAAGAGGTCATCGTCTAATGTAACCGACTGAATCACGACTCAGCATTTACAGTGTCTATTTGAAATGGGACAAAAGCAGTGCTTATGAGTTGTGCACGAAAGTAAGCTCGTTTTCCACTTAATTTCTCCTTTTGTTTAGCTCATGCAATACGTAATCAAAAGACTGAGTCGTAAGTTGTGACCGTCCGGATCGTGACGAGCAAATCAGCGACCTACGACACGTGATTTGCGGTTGGAGCCAGCGCGCTGCAATCAGATGCACTTCAGTGACTTTCCAGTCAACGAAAAACTAACGCAGGCAGCTGCTGCTCTTAACCGGAGGGTCGGCGCGCTAAAAACTACACGTGAATAGCTTTCAACTACTTGTGGAAAAACTTATGCGGATTAACTCTTTCCGAGATCGGCGGGGGGAGATATTTTACCCATGCTCTCAATCGAACACAGGACTCCAGCTTGTAAACCAGCCATATGTCGGGGGTGGGTTGGTGTCTGCATCTCGTGTGACTCACGTTTCCCACGGACTCGACGCGACTGTTTGAACTAGCGTCTGTGCAACGTTTTAACGTATTTGAACAAACGTTCGAGACCAAAAGAAAAGCCTTCTTAACGTATTGCTTATATGAAATTATGGAGACGGGTCCTTGCCACTAGCTTCATCTGTTCCTCCTATCACGACCACGACTGTCATCACTGTAGGAAGTAGTAACTAATTTATTGACGCTTTCAGCTGGAAAGGTTATCCAGCTTCGAAATTCAATGAAAACAAGACATTACTGTCAGAGTTTTTCTTTACTGAAGCTCAATGAGGGACGGGATATTGTACGTGCAGTAAATATATGACACAGGACCCACAAATTCACCGCATAAACTTGAACTTTATACAAATTACTTAATAATAATAATCATCATCATCATCATCATCACCCGCATAGATAGTCAACTGAAAATGTCAGCTCCGTTCGAACGTTTTGATTAAGCTAACATTAGTGAAAAAGAATTTTAATAAGTCAATTAATAGTCTACATATTTTACTGCATTATAATAATAATAATAATAATAATAATAATAATAATAATAATAATAATAATAATAATAATAATCATCATCATCATCATCATCATCATCACCCGCATAGATAGTCAACTGAAAATGTCAGCTCCGTTCGAACGTTTTGATTAAGCTAACATTAGTGAAAAAGAATTTTAATAAGTCAATTAATAGTCTACATATTTTACTGCATTATAATAATAATAATAATAATATAATCATCATCATCATCATCATCACCCGCATAGATAGTCAACTGAAAATGTCAGCTCCGTTCGAACGTTTTGATTAAGCTAACATTAGTGAAAAAGAATTTTAATAATTCTATTAATAGTCTACATATTTTACTGCATAATAATAATAATAATAATAATAATAATCATCATCATCATCACCCGCATAGATAGTCAACTGAAAATGTCAGCTCCGTTCGAACCTTTTGATTAAGCTAACATTAGTGAAAAAGAATTTTAATAAGTCAATTAATAGTCCACATATTTTATTGCATTATAATAATAATAATAATAATAATAATAGTAATAGTAATAATAATAATAATCATCATCATCATCATCATCACCCGCATAGATAGTCAACTGAAAATGTCAGCTCCGTTCGAACCTTTTGATTAAGCTAACATTAGTGAAAAAGAATTTTAATAAGTCAATTAATAGTCTACATATTTTACTGCATTATAATAATAATAATAATAATAATAATAATCATAATAATAATCATCATCATCATCATCATCACCCGCATAGACAGTCAACTGAAAATGTCAGCTCCGTTCGAACCTTTTGATTAAGCTAACATTAGTGAAAAAGAATTTTAATAAGTCAATTAATAGTCTACATATTTTACTGCATTATTATAATAATAATAATAATAATAATAATAATAATAATAATAATAATAATCATCATCATCATCATCATCATCATCACCCGCATAGATAGTCAACTGAAAATGTCAGCTCCGTTCGAACGTTTTGATTAAGCTAACATTAGTGAAAAAGAATTTTAATAAGTCAATTAATAGTCTACATATTTTACTGTATAATAATAATAATAATAATAATAATAATAATCATCATCATCATCATCATCATCATCACCCTCATAGATAGTCAACTGAAAATGTCAGCTCCGTTCGAACGTTTTGATTAAGCTAACATTAGTGAAAAAGAATTTTTAATAAGTCAATTAATAGTCTACATATTTTACTGAATAATAATAATAATAATAATAATAATAATAATAATAATAATAATAATCTATGCTAATAATAAATCTGTAGCCGAAATTTTTCTGGTAATTTTCGATTTTCCAAAAATAATTGGTCCTAACATATATAATTAGCCACCCTGAAACCGAAAATCGCTTTTTTGACATTTTTGTTTGTATGTCTGTCTGTCTGTATGTTTGTTACCTTTTCACGCGATAATGGCTGAACGGATTTCGATGAAAATTGGAATATAAATTAAGTTCGTTGTAACTTAGATTTTAGGCTATATGGCATTCAAAATACATTATTTAAAAGGGGGGTTATAAGGGGGCCTGAATTAAATAAATCGAAATATCTCGCTTATTATTGATTTTTGTGAAAAATGTTACATAACAAACGTTTCTTTAAAAATAATTTTCGATAAGTTTTATTCCTTGAAAAAGTTTGATAGGACTGATATTTAATGAGATAAATTAGTTTTAAAATTAAAATAACTGCCATCTAAGGCCGTGTAATGAATTAAAAAACATATGTGGAGTGTCGTTTCAAATCGTATTAAATACATCCTCGGTCGAAATTTAGTTTGAAGCGATTTCGCATAGCTGAGACCGTATTCTTTAAGACCCTGGTCTCATATTGGAGCAATTCGTATTCTTTCCCGCCTTTTTTCTATGATGAAAATTATGTGTTGGATCAAATCGTATTATGTACAACTCCCATGATGTGTCGGATCAAATCGTATTATGCACAACTTCCATTAGTTAAAATCTAAAATGGACAGCGTTGGCCAGCGTGCTGTATCTTCCCGCCATTATTGAGTTTCCCGCTGTTTTACATCATTGTGATTATCAAGGTATGTACAATAGCAAAATCTATTAAGAGCAGTAAGGGAATCACAGACAGGAGAGGTGGTGCCCGAAAGAGAGACAATTAGCTTTCTATGCTCTCTGTGTAACTGATAAAGCTTCACAGAAGCCAAATTTCTTTACATGAAATGAAGCACAGCCTGGGCGGGCGCTATATTAGGCTGTTCGCTGATGAATGTGGTCGACAAAATACGAGTAGCATGCATGTTGTACATGCTCTTGGTGTTTGGCTCCAAAGAAAAGCACGTCCTCAGGTTTCTGAAAATCTGTTAGTTTTTCCGGTAAGAGGCCATTCTTTTCTACCAGCTGACAGAGCGTTTGGGCTAGTAGGAAAAGTTTTGCGTAAGAAGAATGAAATTCTTACTCCTGAGGAGTATAAGGCGTTATATGAAACAGTGGGGACAGTAAAATATTTAGGTACAGATTGGCATGTTGGGGATTTCAAGCTCTTGGCTAATGAATTTCATAACCTCAGTGGCATAATAGAAATGAAAAGAATAATGCTAAAGAAATGCGAGAAGAATGGGAAAGTGAATATCACTTTCAAAATGGAACCTACATACCGATGTGACGACCCATCTAAATCATCATGTGCTAGTCTGATGAAACGTGGTATGTTCATGAATCATGTCAAAGTACCTCCGAAAGTCACCACCTTGAGATCAATCAGTGATGCCAGTATCTGATTTGCGAAACCTACTCAATAGTAGATTCGGAGACAATTATTGGAAAGGGGTTGATTCAGTGAAATTGTATGATTTTGTTATTAATACAAATACGATTAGTGAAAGTTAAAAGAATGAGAATGAAGAATGTGATTGTTTGCATGAAGAATGTGATTGTTTCATGAAGAATCACGTATAGGTAGAATTTAAAATGTTAATGAAATTGTGTGTGCAATCTAAAGCATTGATTAAATTTTCCAGTGTTCACGCCACATTTCATAAATTTGTTACAAAGCTTACTTACTTAAATATTGTAATATTGTATTTTAATACAAATCTTTACAACATATTTTTTATAATTATATTGTAAAGCTTACAAAAATATGTAATATTGTAATACAAACGTTCACACATTTCGTAATTTTGTTATTAAAACTTACTTAGATATTGCAGTAATTAATACAAGTGTTCACACCATATTTCTTAATTTTGTTATAATTAATAAAATACTGATATATAAGGATTGAAGAATAAAGTATACAGGGTGGGCAGAAAGTCCTATTACTGCATATTATTGTGTGTCATGAGAATAATGGGGAACATACTGACTCTTTAGATACTTAGGTATACACAGTTAGTGTACAGTGGTTATTTTGTTTGTATGTTTGAATTATGGCCAGAATTACATCAATAGTGTGCATTTTTGAGGTATTTCAGATACATAAGGGTGTAACGGAACTTTGTGCTCACTCTGTAGATGCCATAATTATTTAAAACTTATACTCAATGTGAGTTAGAGATCGACCCGGGTTCGAAGGGTTGCAGGTAAGAAACTCGCCGTTCCTTATCACTATTTTCCAGCAGAAGGCAATAAAAACTATTGATGTATCGTCCTACGTAGTATGCTGCTGTAAAAACCACAGAAAAACTGTCTAATGACAGGGCACAATTCAACATTGTTTATAGATGCAAATCGTATTATGTGACAAAATCGCTTCAAAACGTATTAAATACAGTGTGTCGGTGCAAAACGTATTAAGTGCAAACTTCAATTGACAATATCTTGCATTAGATTAAACAATCAGTGCCAGTGTTTATTACATTTGGTGTCATTTCACAATGCCTAAAAAGTGACATTAAGATATTTAAAATTTTTCCATTATCTTAGCCGTGAAACGTTTTTTACGTTTCCTGTAAAATTTGTTTTTCTGCATTTAATACGATTTGAAACGACACTCCACAAATGACTTCGTCTATAAGGGGCCTTGTACAGCAACAATCGAAAGCTATGAAAGGTAGTCTACAGAGAATGTTTCTGTGTTTGTATGAAGTAATATCGGAAGCTTAATTAACCGATTTGTATAATTAATTATTATTTCACCATTGGAAAGTGTAGTTTCTCTAGATGGACATAATGCTATAATGTTATTACAGTAACTTCCGATATAATATAATATAATATAATATAATATAATATAATATAATATAATATAATATAATATAATATAATATAATATAATATAATATAATATAATATAATATAATATAATATAATATAATATAATATAAGTTATTTGAAGGGTTCAGAACCATAGTGGGCCAAGCGCCATTTACTGAATACGTAGAAAACAAGGGTTAAAATTAAGTTATTACCATAATTCGATGGAATCCTATAACAAGTAAAATAAAATATACACATTAAATCTAAATGATGTCAATCTTCATTAAACTATGGTTGCATGTAATAAAAATTAAGAAACATGTTAAAGGAATTGTCATTGCACCAAATGAATGTCTCTGGACCAAAATGATCGCATTTTAATTATTTGGATGCAATTTAAATTAAGTAACATATTTAACGATTTATCCTTCTATCAAACACGAATGTTCCCTGGATCAAATGTCCTATTTTAATTATATAATTACTTTATATTTATTTCTAACGGGTGCAGCGGAGCACACGGGTACGGCTAGTAATAATAATAATAATAATAATAATAATAATAGACCTAATAATAGTAATAAATTTAGCCTGCTAGATCCCGTAAGGGCAAGGGCCTCCTGATTGACAGGGCTTGGCTCAGTACACTTCACTCATTAGGTGAGCTGGTCCTAAGGAGTGATATCAGTGAACTTGGCTGCACTACTTCGTTTCTATGTACACAATGTAAACACTATATGCACTTGTAAGATTCGCACCGCACTACACACTGAGGACGGTGGCTTCTAGATTTCTCCATAGCTGCCTGTCTCTTGTACTGCTCGTCCGCATGGACAGCTCAATTCGTGAGTAAAAACACTTAATTATTGTTAATACAGTACTGTATTTTGATTAAACAAAAACATAATGAAAATTATCAAACTTAAAAGCGTGATATTTCCTAGTTTACGTAAATGGATGAACTACTTTTTTTCCCCTCCTATACCTAGTAAAGTGATTTGTTTGTATATTATTCCAATATCATCGAACTCCAGTCGTGGAAGGGGGTAGTAAATGGTTATCAACCGTTGATCCAAAGGTATAGTCATGTTAATATTAGAAATATTAGTAAAAATAAAATGATGTCCCTGCACAAAAGACATGGAAATTATTCCCATAAAGAACTTGTCCCGAGTTTCGGACATGACTTCACCACCCCATAGATCGATTTACATTGTGACTTGTTTTAATGTGATAGCCTATGTGGACGTCAACTTATCGTCGCTGTAGAATATATGAACAGTAAAATAACGTAGAGAGGAAAAGATGTGTTACACAATCTCTTGCTATTTCCTCGAGGAACCTGATAGTCTGCAGCAAGTTGGAACAAGACGAGGAAAAAGGGAGATAACTTACTCCCTCCCTCGGATTTTTGTGGCTGGGGTTTGCGTGCGCCGGAAGTGAACCCAGGCCAGGAATTTACTGCATCGGTCCCCATGAAAATTATTACATTTTTTCCAATAATGTTACGGCTCGCGGTTCCACTCCCGAGAAGAAAGAAAAGTAAACTTCCATACATGGAAGAGCAAATAGCTCGCCAGTTGTTCAGAAAGTAACTTGCGTTGAATTTCCGTCTTTACTTAGCACAGTGTGAAAAATTAAGAGGTAGCAGCTCGGACAACGTACTTATATTTTATTTTCTGAACCTACATATGAAGTCAATTTTCAGCAATGGAACCAGGTCAGGCGGGAGCGCTTTTTCTGCTGATCTGGAACTGTCGGACGTATTTAATTATTCAGTTCGTTATTGCAATACAATATGAGAATCTTTAATGTGAGATTAATTCTCTTTCTTCTTCTTCTTCTTCTTCGCAAGGTATGGTCATTTCCGTCAAATTATTTTTATTTATTTATTTACTTTGTTTATTTGTTTACTTATTTATGTACTTATTTATTTATTTATTTATTTATTTATCTATTTATTTATTTATCTATTTATTTATTTATCTATTTATTTATTTATCTATTTATCTATTTACCTATTTATTTATCCATTTCTCTATTTATATATTTATTTATTTATTTGTTTCTTTGTTTATTTATTTGTTTGTTTGTTTGTTTATTTATTTATTTTTTATTTATTTTTATTTATTTATTTATTTTTATTTATTTATCTATCTATCTATTTATCTATTTATTTATCTATTTACCTATTTATTTATCTATTTGTCTATTTATTTATTTATTTGTTTCTTTCTTTGTTTGCTTGTTTATTTGTTTGTTTATTTATTTATTTTTAATTATTTATTTATTTTTATTATTTATTTATTTTTTATTATTTATTTATTTATTTTTATTTATTTATTTTGATTTATTTATTTATTTATTTATTTATTTTTATTTTATTTATTTATTCATTCATTCATTCATTCATTCATTCATTCATTCATTTATTTATTTATTTATTTATTTATTTATTTATTTATTTAATGTCTATGACAGGGAAAATCCCCCAATTACAATAGCAGTACAGATATTTACTTAAACATAGAATTGCAGATAACATGAAAAAAGAGATAAAACAGATACAAATGCAAGATACACGTGTAAATACAAATTCAGAATTGACGACCGTTTTTGCAAAACTTGCTAACTGCAAAATTTGCAAAATTGAGATTTTCATGGATTCGTTAACATAAGGCAGGCCTCTACAAGATGTTAAAGTCGTCTTAGTAAAATTGAATTATTTTTCTTCATTGTAGTGTGTCAAAATGTCATCGTTTTTTCAAAGCTTGCTTTCTGCTAAGTGAGAGTTACAGCAAAAATTTGCTTATTACAGTGTTTTGTCTCTCCTGTAAAATTTAGTTTTTTCAGTTAGCAAGTTTTGCAAAAACGGTCCTCAATTAAAAATGAAAAAAAAAACACAGACAAATAGATACTACCTAAATAAAAGACATAGCTATAAATATAAATGAAAAATGCAAAATAAAATTAAATAAAAAATATATAAGTATAGCCAAAAAATGTATAATGTAGCTATAATTGGCAAATTACAGAGTAACAAATAGATAACGATATATTTAAAATCAACTACCTTCAGTATATTAATAAGAAAATGTTTATATTTCATGTAAGACACGCTGAAATCTAGATCCCATATTATACATTTTTCATTGAAATTTGAACACATAAAAATTAAAGCATTGATATTTTTGTTTATTAGTCTGTTATAATCATTACAATTTAATAATGCAGAGAATCTACTGCACGATAGTGTGTCCTAATATGGAATACTTTTTACATTTTTCTCATTAACTGCATTAATAAATGTAATTTTCGTACCAAAGTTGATTATGATATTGATTGCTCCTTCGTAAGCAGTTGTTTCATCTGTTTTAGTTTATTGGAAATACATTTAAATTTAATAAATGCAATAAATCTACTAGTATTCCATATTAGGCATACCCTGTTCCTAAATTGGAATGGTGAATTTGTTTTTTCTATAAAACAAGAAACACATTTAATTAGCCAAGAACATTCATGCAAAGACATGGATATTTTTTTTTTGCAAATATGTATATTATTCCTTATTTTGTAAGACACTGAACATAGTTTTATTACAATATTGTCCTCCTTAAACTGCATACTTCGAAAGTCCTATTTTAGAGCTTGTTATGGACGCAATGGCTATTTACATTTCGTACAGAAGAAGTACTTTTTGGGATTTCCAATATAAGTTATGTGAGCCCAGATCCTACATTTCTGACACTGCACCCTATCAGTTTTGCTCGTCGACTATAAGCCTCCACAATAGACACATTCAGCAAAACTTTCATTGCTGGAACTAGAATCTTCGTCTTTAGTTTCGGACAATCGTTTATCAACTTCTGACGAAGAATCTTCAGATTTGACGTCTTTAGATGTCTTCTTCGTCTACCAAAGATCACGTCTGGCACTTTATTTGGGTGCTTTTGCAACCCCTTTGTCTTTTCCATCACCCATTATTTGTTTGTTTTTTTAAGTTAATTTTTATAGGGAGAACTTATTAGGACTATTGCAGTTCCCCGTTTTGAACCACGATTACTTGAGGTCTGAGGGAAGGGGATCTATTTCTCAACACTTACGCCAGATGTTCTGTTTGTTGCTACAGAGACAGTATCTGTCACTTTAGTTGGGAAATCATAGTCGTGAAATTTCTCTTTATCAAATGAGTAAATGCCAGTTTTTTGGAACCCATTAATCGCAGTTTCCAGTGTTGCTTCTCTTCCGAAGAGTTCTGAAACTTGAAAGTAAGTTACAGGCCTTACAGGTCCCTGTGATTAGCTAACAATGTCCGAATCTCCTGGCCATAGTAAGTTTTCAGAGCGATACTAATAGTTTGTCATATTTAATTTATTGGTCTGACCCAATATTTTGGGTTTGCCCTGCGACACAGAATAGCTCACAATAAAATTTAAAATGAAAAATTATATAAACAGGTTTCAGACTAAATTGATTAAGACATAAGAAAAAAAATAGGACCAAATATAATTTAAATTGAAAGTACACCATAAAGATGCTGACGAAATATCGCTACAGAAAATTGTATTATGGTGGTGACGATGGCATCTTGGAGATCTCTCGTCAGCTTGTATTTTTCCCTCCACTTTACAAAGGCTTTCGGAATAGTGCCTCTCGCTCCGAAGAAGAGACCGGTAACTGTGATTTTTTTTAATGTTGTATTTCGCCGATAGGTACTGAATCGTGGGCTCGTAGATTTTCTTTTTCTCTTCGTTCGCTTCAGATGGTTGAGTGACTGAGATTTCAAATCTGATTGTAGGATCAATTATTTCGGCTGTCTGTTTATTTATATTTATAGCTATGATATCGATCCTACGACTGCTTCCACCATCAGCAATACAATGCGATCATAGAACGTATGATGTTGTGACGTTTTATTCTAAGTACTTCTCCCTGTGGGCAACTCCCAAGCACATGTGGTAAAGTTTCATACTCACTGCAGTGCCTACAGTGGGTTGTGCCTGTAGAGCGACCAGAGAGAGAACGTACTGGTGCCACCGTCGCAGTCATTTTTAGCATATCTCTCCATTTAGAACTTGATAATCCTTCAAGCTTGATGATCCACGAGTTATTATTATTATTATTATTATTATTATTATTATTATTATTACTACTACTACCTGTAAGGCCTGATATCGATGTTAACTTACGGGCCCAAATGTTATAAATCCCAGCCTGGTTTTCTTCCGCATTATCACATTTATAGTGAACCTTTCACTTAATGTAAAGATAAAGGTAAAGGTATCCCCGTAACACGCCATGAAGGCACTTGGGGGGCATAGAGGTAGAGCCCCATGCTTTCCATGACCTCGGCACTAGAATGAGGTGGTGTGGTCGGCACGACGCTCTGACCGCCTTACCCATGAAGAACTCTGATATCAAATGCGTTGTGGAATGTTAAAAATCGTAAGTGTAACGTACTTTACTCAGAACTTAAAACTTACGAAATTCTCATGTTACCCGCTCGGCAAATACCCAATAGTAACCTTTTGTTAAAAGATAATGCTTATCTCTGTCTTTTGTTCTTTATGAACAGTAAGAAAATATTTCATATGTGTGCTATTCTGGGCTTGTTCTTAGCTTTCAGTGCTTTGCCGCGTGTGTGTTCTCTCAAAAGACATTAAGTCTGTTTCTACACGAAGCGTTTTTATTGCTTTGTATACTGTTACAAACGTACACGGCGAATATTATTGGTATATTGCGACAGGAGACACGGTCTAATTCTGAGACGGGGTAAAATGAACCGTAACGGAAAGGTATGGTCCTAAATGCTAGCCTGGTGTCAAATTTGATGTGTCTGGAATAATATATTGAACCAGTACACAAGGTTTAACGATTCTGCTACGGTCCAAGGTAGGGAAAACAATACCCAGACAGGATATAGTTTCTTGCTTGTTCAAAGTGCCGATAAGGTACAGAAAAAATTAGTGTCGTTTTATTTTAACAGTCGTCTGGATTGAACATGTCTGAAATATAAAACATAAATTTTAATGATCAATAAAGTGAGATTTGACACTGACTTAAGAAAGAGCTCTCTGGCTCATACGTCTACTTTTAGTATTTATATTTCATAAAGTATATACAGAAAGATGTAGACCTATGCATGTAAGTAAGATGAAACTATTGGGGATCATCAATGTGTTTTTAGGAGTAATAGATCAACTATAGATCAGATTTTTGTGTTAGGCAGATATTGAAGAAACAATGGGAATATACGATACAGTACATCAGTTATTCATAGATTTAAAAAAGGCATATGGCTCGGTTTATTTGTCTAATGGCAAGTACATGATGTTTGCTGTCATTGACTGAGCGAAAAACAAGAAAGTGGTGAACAAAACTACGGATTAAGTAATTAAAAACTTTCGGGCTCTGGCTTCCCAGTAGCGGTCGACTTCCTTGGAGGATTTCAGAGCAGGGTATTTTGCAAGATGTTGTCTATCCATGTCTTCCTGTTGATGGCACAAAATGCAGGATGCTGATGGAAGGATGCCAAGACGATTGAGGTGTTTGCCCAGGATGTCATGTTCAGTGTTAAGACGAAAGCTTGCAACTGCCAGTCTTCTGGGTTCAGGAGGTATATCCTTCAGTAATTTCCTACGTTGTTGCGAAATGTTTATGTCCAGTTCTTGTTGGTGATTTTTTTTTGTAGTTGCTTGTTTCTTTGCCATTTTGCCGCAAAGCGTTGTCCAGGGTGCTCCACGTGGAGGTAGGTCTATGTCGCACCCCTAAGAGAAAAGTTTTGTGTAATATTCTTATTGAATTTGTTGTTCTCAAGAAACTAGTTCGATTAATTAAAATGTTTTCAGTGAACCGTACAGCAGAGCCCGTAGAGATCAGTTTTTGTCTTACGATTTTATATATTACGATGTACTGAAGTACATATGATATTTCAGTGCAGAAATTCTGCGTCATCATATGATGATGGAAGAGTGGAACACAGAAAAATTCTCTCCGGCACCGGAATTTGAACCCGGGTTTTCAGCTCTACGTGCTGACGCTCTATCCACTAAGCCACACCGGATTCCCATCCCGATGTCGGATCGAATCCTCTCAGTTTAAGTTCCACCTCTTGAGTTCCCTCTAAAATATAATATATATGCGAAAAATAATCACTTTAAGACGGCGCTTATTCCGTCGGATCCCGGACACTTAGTCACTCATAACGAGTGCACTTCTGCACATGTGTGGACATTGTGCCACTGTCATACATCTATGACGCAATGCATGAGGGTAGGCCACTAGAGGGAACCTCTAGTGAGATTACTGTTGGCAAATTTTATTCAATAGAAGTTTTACTTTATGATCTCCTGTTAAAAAACTGGAAGTTAGAATTTATAAGACAGTTATATTACCTGTTGTTCTGTATGGTTGTGAAACTTGGACTCTCACTTTGAGAAAGGAACAGAGATTAAGGGTAGGCTATTTGAGAATAAGTTTTTTAGGAAAATATTTGGGGCTAAAAGGGATGAAGTTACAGTAGAATGGAGAAAGTTACACAACGCATAACTGCACGCATTGTATTCTTCACCTGACATAATTAGGAATATTAAATCCAGACGATTGAGATAGGCAAGGCATGTAGCACGTATGGGCAAATACAGAAATGCATAGAGTATTAGTTGGAAGGCCAGAGGGAAAAAGACCTTTGGGGGCCCGAGACGTAGATGGGAGGGTAATATTAAAATGGATTTGAGGGAGGTAGGATATGATGAAAGAGGCTGGATTAATCTTGCACAGGATAGGGACCGATGGCGGGCTTATGTGAGGGCGGCAATGAACCTGCGGGTTCCTTAAAAGTAATTTGTAAGTGAGGTATAATGCATCAGTGTGGAAAATTTGCTCAACTTAGCTCATTTTTTTTTTTTGCCGATGTGTCTGCAAACTCATTTCCTTGGATTTCACAATGCTCAGGGATCCATTGCAGAACAATAACCTAATTCTATTACTGAATTTCAGTTTTGTTATTTGCCGTATGCAGTCAAGGGCTTCAGTAGTTGTAGGGGACTTTATTAAAACTATTGCGCTTTTTGCAGCCTTGGAATCTGACAGTATTACAGCATTTGTGAAAGCTTCAAGATGTAAATTGAGTTGAGTAAGTGCCAGGCGATTGCTTCAATTTCTCCATCAAATGCAGTTCTTTGCTGCCCTTCTGGTTTACAGAAGGAGAAAGGCTTGCAATAAACTCCTGCTCAGCATTCTCGTAGCCTTCTATTTGTAAGCCGTCAGTGTACAGGCCTATAATATGGAGCCAACACTTCAAAGGATATCGGATATTAAGAGTTTGTATTGGTAATTTCAAAAGATCCTTAGGCGCGTCATCTTTAACTACATTTTTTACTAGTTCTGTATTAACTGCAACGTCTTCTATGTTCATTGGATTTTGATGTACAGGGAAACTTTGTATCCTAGATCGCAGGCTTATACTATAAACAAGATAAATGATAGAAGAATTTAATTAAGGATGATGAAATAAACATGGATCATTTTAGAAGGTACAATATTATTGAATATTTCGTTTATACAGACCGTTCGCCTACGGGTGAGGCCAGGAAAGCGGCATATACTGATACGCCGCTTGGTGCGCGCAGTTGTTGAGACACGCTCGACAATCAAGGACATCAAGGTCGACAAGTTATCAGTTGTGAGCCAGATGTTGCAGTATTTAACACGTACAGTGCAGTTTCTTGACACAGTTGCTTAAATATTCAGCGTGTGTGTAAAATTTGTTAACAATGCAAAACGCAAAATTCACGCTTGAACAGAGTTTTTTTTTATGTATGATGCATATGAGAAAACAGAGTCATGTAGAGAGGTGCGTAGGCAATTTGAAGTGAAATATTCGGGTGCTCCAATTCAGGGTAGAGAAACTGTTAGACGTCCTGTTAACAAATTAAGGACAACAGGGTCGATAAATGCTACAATTCCTAAGCGAAAACAAAGAGTATTGACGGAAGAAGAACTTGATGAAACGAGTGCATCATTTACACGCTCTCCTAATAGATCTCTAAGAAGTGTTTCATAGGAAGTTAGCGTTTCAAAAACATCAGTCTTTACTGCTGCTAAACTTTTAAAATTAAAACCCTACAGAGTACAGTATAGAAAGCGACACAGCAGGCAGGCAGCTTTCCTGGCCCCACCCGTAGGCGAACGCTCTGTATGACGTCATTCCATTTTCGGCCAATGACGTGTAATGAAATCTTGAATTCCAATCAATCACAGTCATACATCGCGATGATTTCTGCAGCTCGATTTATCACTATCAATTTATCGCATGGTCGTTCTCTTTTTTAGTCAGTGTCACCAACTGTTTCCACGTAAATCGATGAGCATGAATCCATTGTACTAACTTAAATAAAGTGCGAAATCCTACTTCCACATCTACATCTTCATCTTCTAATTCCATATCCATTGTATCTAAAGAAAATGACTTACTTACAAATGGCTTTTAAGGAATCCGAAGGTTCATTGCCGCCCTCACATAAGCCCGCCATCGGTCCCTATCCTGTGCAAGAAAAGACACTCCTTCATAACACTCGTTCATTTAATTAACGTATTAATCAGGTTATTTGTAATTGTATTATAAAATGTTTAAATTAAATTATGATTTAAGCAGATAATGAAAATGTATTTCTGTTATAATAACAAGAGAATAGCGCAGTACATGTAATTAGCATTTTTAAACCTGCATTTCGCTTTTCTCAATTGGCATTACTGAATAACATTCAATTTCTTTATTACAGTAATCATTATTCATCTATTTCGACTTCACAATGTTGAATAGGTTAAGTATTCATAAATATACAATTATTAACATTTTTTGTGAGCGAATTTTAGGGATATATTACTTACATTTTTATTTTATTCATGAAATAGTGCTAATAAACGTCACTCGAGGTCTGAGATTTCCCAAATAAATCCACTCGCTTCACTCGTGCATTTATCGGCAAATCACAGAGCTCTTGTGATATTACTATAGAAAGTACAATGTTGGCAAACAAACAAATGCTAGGGAGGTGATAAAACTGTAGGATAAGCAGCCATGATTGGTTGAAACACGTCGTTCCATACCGTTTTATTGGTCAAAAGTAGTATGACGTAGTAAAATCTATACTAATAATAAATCTGTAGCCGAAATTTTTCTGGTAATTTTCGATTTTCCGAAAATAATTGGTCCTAACATACATAAGTAACCGCCCTGAAACCGAAAATCGCTTTTTTTACATTTTTGTTTGTATGTCTGTCTGTCTGTCTGTCTGTCTGTATGTTTGTTACCTTCTCACGCGATAATGGCTGAACCGATTTATATGAAAATTGGAATATAAATTAAGTTCGTTGTAACTTAGAATTTAGGCTATATGGCATTCAAAATATTTTATTTAATAGGAGGGTTATAAGGGGGCTTGAATGAAATAAATCGAAATATCTCCCTTAGTATTAATTTTCATGAAAAATATTACATAACAAAAGTTTCTTTAAAAATAATTTCCTATAGGTTTTATTCCATGCAAAATTTTGATAGGACTGATATTTAATGAGATAAATGAGTTTCAAAATGACAGTAACAACACCATCTAAGGCGGTGTAATGAAATAAAAAACAAATGAGGGCCTTAAGGGGCCTTGGACAACAACAATCGAAAGCTATGAAACATAGCCTACAGAGAATGTTTCTCTGTTTGTATGAAGTAATAACGGAAGCTAAATTAACCGATTTGTAGAATTAATTATTAATTCATCATTGGAAAGTGTAGTTTCTCTAGATGGAAATAATGCTATAATGTTATTACAGTAACTTCTGAGTGAATCGAGGACAGGTAAGATTAAAATAGCTTCTTATGCACAGAAAACTTGATAGGTTATTCTGTACATTCGTTTCCTGTATTTCCTAAAATAATTTTTATGACCAATGAGTGGTCTCTGGATCAAAATGATCGGATTTTAATTGTGCAAATACAATTTAAATTAAGTAACATAAAAAACGATTTATCCTTCTATTAAACACGAATGTTCCCTGGATCAAATATCCTATTTTAATTATATAATTATTTTATATTTATTTCTAACGGGTGCAGCGGAGCGCACGGGTACGGCTAGTATTCAATAAAATCTCGAACTCAGTTTTTTTCTGAATCTGAATGCTCTTTTGTAGACTGCTTCATAAAACAGAGATTAAACCATCGTTAAATAATAAGCCAGAACACAAAGGTGTCTATTCAGTTCTGTTTTTTTCTATTGTATTCGTTTCAATTTTTGTATTCCATCGCTCCAAGCATCACCTCGTTTACTTTGTTTCGTAAAGGAACTGAACACATAGGCTACTGGTCTTAATTACGTTATCACCCCACCCCCAGCTATTCGTACTAGACCGGCCTGTGACGTAAGCGTCTGTGTGGCACATTGCTAATAATTTATGAAGCACACACAACCAATGGATATGAGGCACCTGGAGAGACGAGCGCTAGTGGCGCCTCGGGATAGGATCCATGGACTATTCATGTTAACAACTGAAGCGTCCGGGCGGGCTGGAAGCGTTGCCATGGGAACCGTTACCCCGGAAACCGCCAGGTAGACGTTCACCGCCATTTGAATGCTTTGTAGTACGGGTATTATGACAGAGCGAAATCTTGCTCTGCGGGCACAGCGTTTTGTTCCCAGACCCGCCACCAGATGACTCTCAAGTGTCGGTGTCTCGATCCGCGCAGATTTTCTGTTTGAAGAGGGGACTCCAATAGTTCAACTACCCAAGTTAAGCTCAAACTTCAGTGATTTGTCGTCGAGATTCCGTCATGATCAATACATTGATGACGTTCGATTTCCTTTTATGAAAAATTTTACTTAGATTCCGAATGACACACAGATTAATTAATATACCAATGAACAATGACAACTACACTGAAGAATTAAACACAATGAAATATATAGCACAAGACAATGGATATAACCCTAACATAATAGACACACTAATAAAAAAAGGCAAAACAAAAACAGAACAAACCAACGCAAACACCACGCGAGAATAAATATATAACATTAACATATCACAATAGCAATACTCACAAAATTGCAACTTCATTCAGAAAACTAAAATACAAGATAGCATACAAAACAAATAACACAACACAGAAATATCTAAATAATCACATTAAACATTCAAATAAATATAATTCAACTGGAGTTTAAAACTAAAATGCAATAGTTGCCCACAATTTTACATAGGACAGACAGGAAGATCCTTTCACACAAGATATAATGAACATATTAAAGCTATAACCAAACCCTACATCACCTCAAATTATGCAGACCACATTATCAACAATAACCATGGCTACAATAATATAGAAACAGATATGGAAATTTTACACATCACACCAAAAAGTTCACAGTTAAACATCCTAGAACAATACGAAATATATAAACATACAATAACATACCCACAACATATACTTAACACAAATTACAGTTCAATACCCACACATTATTCGACGTCATGATATGTCATAACCAGGGAACGGATTTATATGGACTAAAAATATATGAAATATGTAAATATATATGTAGTTATTTTTACCAAAATATGGAATTAAATATGGATTTTTACCAAAATATGGAATTAAATATGGACTTAAAATTATAAAAAAATGACTATGTACGTTAAATATTGGTACATTTTAATCAAACTAAACAAAAAATATAATGGACGTACCTTATCTTCCAATGTAGTTTCAACAAAACACAATTTTTATTGTCTGTTACCATAACAATAGGTTACAAACATTTCTTTCAAGTGCTGAAAAGTGAATCTTCTTCTATTGTCTCTGAGGATAGATTTATACTGACTAAAAGAGCGTTCGACGTCACAAGAAGTAACTGGTACATAATTCAATTTCACAATGTCTGCTGGGGATAAGTCCAAGTTAATCTTCACTGTTGATTCACCACTCATCACAGCAACAACCTTTTGTAGTTCTTCATATCCAGGGTTTTTTGAAAGTACAGTGTCCACCTTAGCTCTTACTGCATCTGCAACTTTACCTCTACCACGATTCAGTTGTTCCACAGTACTATTTATAATTTCAAAACTTTCAGATAGTGAAAGGTGCCTATTTTGGAGACTTTTGAGCGTTTTTATGATGCATGAAAATGTATGCTGAATGTGAGCTAAGTCATTCTTCACACTTATGTCACAGGTAACTGTTTTCGCAGTATCAATTGAGACTGCATCTTCAGAGTCCAATGCAAGGAGAACATTGTTAATAGAGTCTATATGTTCGGCATAATATTCAACTGCTTCTAGCCATGTACCCCATCTAGTTAAAATTGGCTTTGGTGGCAATGGAATTTCAGGGTACATTTCTTTCAACACGTTAACTCTACTGGGAGCTTTGAGAAATACTTTTTTCACTGATGAAATCAACAAATCTACTTTAGGGAAATTGTCTCTGACCACTTCTGCCACACGATGAAATGCATGCGCCACACAAGTAAAATGAGTCAATTTAGGATATACAACAGATAATGCTTGTCCAGCTTTGACCATATAAGGGGCAGCATCGCTAATAAAGAATAACACATTATCGTACATAATACCCTTTGGCCACAGGATACCCATAGCTTCGTTGAACAGTTTAACTATAGTTTTGTTATTGCACTTTTCTAGAACATCTCAATGTAAAAGAATTCGTTCAGAATATTGTTCACTTAACAAACCGATAACTACATTACCAACAAGTCTACCTTCTTTGTCGGGAGTCTCATCAATGGAAACCCAAATTGAACTATCTTTAATTTCATCTCTTATCTTCTGTATTGTCTCATCGTAGATGGATGGAGCATACGTCTTCCTAAGTGTTGACTCATCCGGGATTGTATGTTGAGTATATTTTTCAAGGAATTCCCTGAAGACCTTATTCTTTAGTTTGTAGAGAGGAATATCAGCAGAGATGAGAGAACGGCACAGGTCGATGTTAAACTCAGATCTTACATTCGATGTTGTTGGTTGTGTTAAAAACAATTGTCTCTGCTTGGAATTTAGTTGTTTGTTGGCCTGATGTTTACTAGTTGTAATGTGTTGTTGCACCAGGAACTTTTGTGTAGATGATACTGCACACTGACACAAATTACAAAATAATATTTTATTGTCAGTTGATAAACCATCTTCTTTAAATTCTGAAATGTAACTTGTTAGTTTTGATTTTAAATTGACTGAATGACGTACTTTTGGCATATTTACCGTCTTTATAGTATGATTTACAAAACTGAACCTATGTGTACTCTGACTGGCATTTAACTGTTGAGCTGCACAACTGAAGTCTGTTAAAAATTTTAAATTAAATTAATACAGTTTTGTAACTTACTTTCCCATTGTTGATAGGACTGCTAATTTTCAAATAACTCTGATGTTAAAGGGATTACTGAACATGTGTTTAAATCTCTATTGTTGAAATGTATTTTTAAAAGTTAATGGAATTTTGTTTTGTTTTATTGTTAAACCTAATATAATATGGACTGTTTTATATGAAATATGGAAAATATATGGAAATTAACGAAAATATGTACTAAACTCTAAAATATGGAAAAATATGGAAAATAAAAGTAGGATTTTTCAACCCTACACATTGTGAAACATAAAGATAATGCAAAATATAAATTATATTAGCTTTATAAGTAAATATGTATTTACATATAAATCCTTTCCCTGGTCATAACAAACGAACAACCAGCCCCCATCATAAGAGCGACACACCCCCATCCCTACTATCGACAAATGCACATCGCAGAATTCAAGATTGCCAGTAGTTCAGGAGACACTGAAGAAGACGTGACATAACGTCGAAACGGGCCGTCTGTCGAAGGTATATACCTTTTTTAAAATTTCAACACTCTTTAACGTATGAATAAGTAATTTTATGTTTTTAAGAAATGAAGTGTTAACGTGAACTTTAATCAATGAATTAGATTCCGAGTTGTATCCTCTGCAGTACCTATACAGTTTCTGCCAAAAGTTTAAGGACACCCCTTCAAAAGAGGTGTTGTCATTATACTTATGTCAAAACCTCTAGGGTGCTATGCATAGAAATTTCGCTAGCCCGCGCTACGAGCGTGCTAAACTAGCCCCGGCTATCGACTGATTACTTGTACAGGATTCATATATCATATCGCTAACATTGGTTTATGAATACGAAATACGTTAGTTCGCTGATCATCCACCGGAAGCCCGCGCTAAGAATGTCTATGAATATGGCCCATAATGTTTATACAAGGATTACATTTCTGTGAAAAATGAAAGTTTTTTTTTTAGTGCAAACCCAATCTCTCTGTCTTTAAAACTGTAATTTATATAACAACTTTTCTGTTGTGAAAACTTATTGAAAATCACTTTTTGTGTATGAAAAAAATAATTACTACAGAATGAGTGTACTTAGATTAATGAATTTTGAGATAGAGTTAGATATTATCCCTAGCCATTCTTCCACATGCCGATAATCCCTTCACGTCCACTAGAATGTCCACACTTGTGGAGTAACGGTCAGCGTGTCTGGCCGCGAAACCAGGTGGCCCGGGTACGATTCCTGGTCGGGGCAAGTTACCTGGTTGGGGTTTTCCGTCAACCCAATATGAGGAAATGCTGGGTAACTTTCGGTGCTGGACCCCGGACTCATTTCACCAGCATTATCACCTTCATCTCATTCAGACGCTAAATAAAATAAAATAAATACACTAGAATTTCGACTAGAAATGAACACATGTAACTGCCGCTCTCGCTCGCTGTGTTCGTTGCATTTGTCTTTCGAGTCTCGTCTCGTAACTGTCGTGCACTTCGAGTCTCGCTCATCATTCTCGAAATAACATTTGGTCGGCGCGGAAAGATTTCGTAACTTTGAATAACATACATCATTGAAATAAGTAACTTGGAGATGTTTAATTGATACAAAAAGACAAAACAAAACAGTATCATAGTTAACAAAATGTTCTGGTTCTAATATCAGATATTACCTACGATTATATAAATAGAAAAAAAAAATTCAAATGAATTTCTATTCCTAAGAAACAAAAAAATAACGTTAAATAAAGCATTATCAGTTTTTTTTATTTGAGATTGTACACTTGATCTCAAACATACGAAAAAAAATTCTAGCCTTTTAATAAGGGCCTAGTGATTAAATAAAAATTGGGGAACGGATTATTATACACTGAAAGGTAGAGGTGATGTTTCAAATAGGCTACTTGATTGTTTATGCATATATAATAGTTGCCAAAACAGATAAAAGTTCAGTCAGGTATAAAGAATGTGACGATTCAAGGCTGCTTGACGTTGACCACTCCCAAGTCCCGATGTCTTGAACATTTGCTTACAAGCAGTCAGTGACGAGGTAATACTGTCTTGCGGGAATACTGAATGTATTTCACACTTGCCGCGTATTGGTTTTGTGCGGAAAGCATGCAAATACGCACGATCTCGCACAAACAGATTTGTAAGCGGACTAAGGCATAAATGGCTGGAAGATCTTTGAAGGCGGAACAGGCAGATAGCTGCCTATAGTATAAAGAAGAAGAAGAAGAAGAAGAAGAAGAAGAAGAAGAAATCTTTCTTGATAACGGACGAGACATTATTTTTAAAAAGTTGTAGCCTATTCGTGTCTGCGTAGGTACTGCATTTTTTTATTAAATTATTCCACTTGTCACGGAGAGAATTTTCCAAAGTCGTTCTTTAGCTCACTTGGTTAATTTTTATGTTTCTTGGACCTGTTTTCGAGGCTTAAAAATTGCTGAAACTGAAACACTAGTAAATTCACTTGTAACTTCCGTAACATTATGAATCGTGACATTAAGTATTTCTCAGTGAACTTACAAAGCTCGTTTAATATAATTTGCTTCTCATCACATGCTAAAAGCTTTCCTTCGTGATGTTTTTCGTAGAAAGCCATAATTTGCGACACACACCAAACGTTAAAAAATAAATAAAAACTTTGAACCTTCCTCTATCCAATGGTGTGCAGAAAATGGTTCTAGTGTTTATAGTTTGCTTAAAATAAATATTTGTAATCTGTCTTTTCTTTTACTACTAAGATTTATTTCAAATCATCCGTCCTCAAGTGAGGTTGACCACTGGGATCCGGAATTAACAAACATAAAAGATAAAGGGAAATGAAACGAGCAAAATAATGATTCGATTTGTACATCAAAACAAAAATTTACGTGTTAACATATAGATGATAGTGTAGAATTTGAAGAGAGGCCTTCAGAATTTCCATTACAATCTTCTGAACCTCATAAAAGGGAATTTGAAAGGATTTAAGGATATTACATGTAAATTTTGGTAAACAACCCCTCGCTCCAAATAGTAAGCCTGTAACATCCCAGTTGTAAAGCGAAATGCCATATTTTTCACTGAGGTATGGAAGACAAGGTACATATTTAGCTCACTTGTCATAATTTATCTGCAGTGCTTGATTTGTGTCTTGTTCAAAGCAAATCGTAGGGTCTAAGACCATCGCTTTCTGGGTTCTTCTATTGATGGCAATTATATCGACTCTTCTATGAGAATCATCTTCAGACACACAATGAATCTCCTCATGTACTTCCCATCCTGTATAGTAAGCTGTAAAATTAATATATTCACCTAATATGATAAGTAGCCTATAGACTAAAATATTGTAAAGAAATTTGTAGTACAAAAACTTGTCGGAGTGAAAAAATGATATTGAAACAAAATTACAAATTATCAAATTAACAGACATGGATTATGGCTTATAATGCAGCTGACGGTAATGTTAGTGAGGCCGTGATTTTGAACAGTTTTTATATTTTTTCAATACCATTTTTATAATATTTGAATAATTTACTGTATTCATTCACCCATTCATTCATTCATTCATAATTTTCTGCCCAAAAGCAGGTCCTTCACTGCAAACCCAGCATTCTCCAATCTTCCTTCTTTTCTGCCTTCCTCTTAATTTCTACATACGATTCATAAAATAATGTCTACCAACTGATTTCTTCTTCTGGTTCAAGGTAATAGACATAAGAGTTCTAAGACTATTCAAAGACCACCTTGGAGAGAAAGAATAAGAATCAGTTGATTACGTGTCATTATGGAAGGTTATTAGCTAATTGGTGTATCATTAACAAATCTGGTTCACCATGATCGCGTTTAGTGTATGCTCTTGCCATTACAGCAATGTCAATGTGAGTGACACATGAATTCTCAGTGTACAAACAACATCGCGTGCCGCTCTGCTCTTGCATGCGACAGGTTTCTTCATTTCTACTGTAAGTCGATACTGAGTATGTAGGCTATAGCACGAACACAGTGACTTACTCTTCGTTTCTCTGTAATTAGTCCTCAAATGACATCGAGATCTCCCTTGTCTTCTTTTTGGGTATTAACTTCTAGGCCAGGTCTGCACAAGGTTTGCGCTCTCCGAGCCGGCTCACAGCTCAAGAGCGGAATGCAGATATTAGCTGCGCTCCGATAAGAGTGGACTGGAAGAAGGGGTGATCTCGTACAAAATGTACAAAAAAGGAAGTACTATTACGAGTGCTTATGAAATGAATTCCCGTTCAGTGTTTGCAAAACTATCTTGGACTATTATTAATTAATAAAGAAATATTTATTTTACAGAAATAATAGAAATTCTATAGCTACTTAAATGTACAATATCATTTTGTTATATTTTTATTTATCAGTACATCAAAACGAGGTTTTATGCTGTTGGCAGCTGAAAGGAACAGTAGCCTACTGATCGTAATGAAACATCAGTTACAGATGTTCGATGTCTGCCTTTATTAAAGTTGATTATAGAAAACAATTGCTCACAAATATAAATGTTGAGCCAAACATAGCAATCATTTTCAGTCAGCTTGTGTAGTCGTGGATATTATTGCTAATGTTTAGTCTTGTAAAACTCAACCAGGCTAGTAGTATTATTCAAACGATCTTTAGCCCTTAGGTCACATTGAAGATCAATAAGTTCGGCCTTCTATGCCCAAGGTTGCGGGTTCGATCCCGGGCCAGGTCTATGGCATTTAAGTGTGCTTAAATGCAACAGGCTCATGTCAGTAGATTTACTGGCATGTAAAAGAACTCCAGCGGGACAAAATTCCGGCACATCCGGCGACGCTGATATAACCTCTGCAGTTGCGAGCGTCCTTAAATAAAACATAACATTCAATAAGTTCGAGCTGTAAATCGTTAAATGTTAAATGTTATGTTCCGTCTTTTAGACTCCTCCAAACTGTACTGTAGCAGTAGGTAAGCAACGTGAAACAGTTACTGAGAATAGGCCTACACACTGCACTCCACTAGATCACTGAGTGGTCGTTTCCCTCTCCTCTACCCATTGCAAGCCTATGTCATTCTGACGTATCTTCCTCTCCGTTTCGGCGAGCGGTAAACTCGGCTCTCCCGCTCCGAAGGAGCACGCGCGCTCGTTGAGCGCTGTTTGTGCAGGCCTGGTCTAGGCCATCTGTAACTGTTGTAAAATATCTATGAAACCTTGAGGACCGTACTCGTCTTTTGCTATGAGTAGTAATTATTCAGATATATTAATTGCCGTCCAGTTTCAAAAATGAATAGGCCTATAGATGTACTGAGAATAATAAAAATCGGCGAAAGATACCTAGAGAAGAATAAAAAAGTGTACAGTAAAACCACGATTATCCGTCACCATATTAACCGAGTGGTGGATTATCCGACTGTCTTTCTCTCTCGTAGAAAAAAAAAATATGAAGTACTGTACATTATATTAGTACGAATTTTTTCTACAGAGTGTTTTTTTTACAAACCTTTACCCTTACGCATTATGGTCTACTTTTCGAGTGACCGTACTGTTTAATTTCTATGTAAAATGTCTTCTACAAGTGTCAAAAGAAAACATGTTGTACTACAAAAAAAAAAAAAAAGCGCAAGTAATTGAGTGGTTTAGGAAAAGAGAAAATGTGGTTCATCTCACATCACAATACAAGATATGAATTACAACTGGACGCGATTTAGGCTAATGAAAAACAAAATATAAACTGTATACTTAATTACTTACTTACTTACTTACTGGCTTTTAAGGAACCCGGAGGTTCATTGCCGCCCTCACATAAGCCCGCCATTGGTCCCTATCCTGAGCAAGATTAATCCATTCTCTATCATCATATCCCACCTCCCTCAAATCCATTTTAATATTATCTTCCCATCTACGTCTCGGTCTCCCTAAAGGTCTTTTTCCCTCAGGCCTCCCAACTAACACTCTATATGCATATCTGGATTCGCCCATACGTGCTACATGCCCTGCCCATCTCAAACGTCTGGATTTAATGTTCCTAATTATGTCAGGTGAACAATAAAATGCCTGCAGTTCTGTGTTGTGTAACTTTCTCCATTCTCTTGTAACTTCATCCCTCTTAGCCCCAAATATTTTCCTAAGAACCTTATTCTCAAACACCCTTAATCTCTGTTCCTCTCTCAAAATGAGAGTCCGAGTTTCACAACCATAAAGAACAACCGGTAATATAACTGTTTTATAAATTCTAACTTTCAGATTTTTTGACAGCAGACTGGATGATAAAATCTTCTCAACCGAATAATAACAGGCATTTCCCATATTTATTATGTGTTTAACTTCCTCCCGAGTATCATTTATATTTGTTACTGTTGCTCCCAGATATTTGAACTTCTCCACTTCTTCAAAAGATAAATTTCCAATTTTTACATTTCCATTTCGTACAATATTCTAGTCACGAGACATAATCATATACTTTGTCTTTTCGGGATTTACTTCCAAACCTATCTCTTTACTTGTTTCCAGTAAAATTAAAATTTGTAAATCTACAACATCAGACCTCTACTATTCCTATTTTTCCACAGACAGCTGTCAAATGGAGATTCCTTGGCCATTAAAAACCCGTCGTTGAAAACCACACTTAAGTACAATAAATAATGATTTAATAGGCCTAACTGACTTATCGGAAAATCGAACATGAATTAAAAAAAAAATAGGCTTAAATTAGTGAACTTCTGATCCACTATCTGGCGTATTAAAAGAAAAGACCATGGAGGAAATTATGAAAATATTATGTACTTAGTTTATGAAAACTTTTTATGGTACGAATTATCCAATTTTTTCGATTAACCGTTCACTTTCATTACCACGGATAATAGAGGTACTGCTGTATATAGTATTTGTGGACCTAGAAAAAGCGTGTGACGGAGTGGATTGGAATAAACTGATGGGGATTCTAAATAAAATTGGCGTAGATTAGAAAGTAATCTTTATATGAAACGAGCCAAAGTCATGATAAAAAAAATGTCAGAAGGAAGCGAAATAGGGAGAGGAGTACGTCAAGGATGTTCATCTCCTACTCTGTTCAACATCCACTTGGAGGATTTAGTGAAGAACTGTTTTCAGAACATGGGAGGAGTGATATTAGGAGAAAGAACAATAAAATGTGCTGGGTAATTTTCGGTGTTGGACCCCGGACTCATTTCACCGGCATTGTCACCATCTCATTCAGACGCTAAATAACCTAAGCTGTTGATAAAGCGTCTTAAAATAACCTACTAAAATAAAAAAAAACAATAAAGTGCATAAGATTTGCTGATGATATGGAGTTGTTAGCAGAAGAGGAGATGATACTAAGGGATATGCTACTGGAGCTAAATGACAGCTGTTAGCAGTATGGAATGAAGATAAATGCCAACAAGACGAAGACCATGGTCAAAGAAAGAAAAGTAAAGAAGATACTTACTTACTTACCTACTTACTTACTTACTTACTGGCTTTTAAGTAACCCGGAAGTTCATTGCCGCCCTCACATAAGCCCGCCATTGGTCCCTATCCTGAGTAAGATTAATCCATTCTCTATTACCATATCCCACCTCCCTCAAATCCATTTTAATATTATCTTCCCATCTACGTCTCGGCCTCTCCAAAGGTCTTTTTCCTTCCGGCCTCCCAACTAACACTCTGTATGCATTTCTGGATTGGCTCATACGTGCTACATGCCCTACCCATCTCAAACGTCTGGATTTAATGTTCCTAATTATGTCAGGTGAAGAATACCATGCGTGCAGTTCTGTGTTGTGTAACTTTCTCCATTCTTCTGTAACTTCATCCCTCTTAGCTCCAAGTATGTTCTTAAGCACCTTATTCACAAACACCCTTAGGTTAATCTCTGTTCCTCTCTTAAAGTGAGAGTCCAAGTTTCACATCCATACAGAACAACCGGTAATATAACTGTTTTATAAATTCTAACTTTCAGATTTTTCGACAGCAGACTGGATGATAAAAGTTTCTCAACCGAATAATAACAGGCATTTCCCATATTTATTCTGTGTTTAATTTCCTCCCGAGTATCATTTATATTTGTTACTGTTGCTTCCAGATATTTGAACTTCTCCACCTCTTCAAAAGATAAATTTCCAATTTTTATATTTCCATTTCGTACAATATTCTCGTCACGAGACATAATCATATACTTTGTCTTGCAAATTCAAAATGAGGCAGTAGAGCAAGTGGACAGCTTCAAATACTTGGGGTGTACTATATGCAGTAACATGAGCTGCTGTCAGGAAGTCAAAAGGAGAATAGCAATGACCAAGGAAGCTTTTAATAGAAAAAGGAGCATTTTCTGCGGACCTCTGGAGAAAGAATTAAAGGAAGAGACTAGTGAAGTGCTTTGTGTGGAGTGTACATTGTATAGGGCAGAAACATGGACATTACGACGAAGTGAAGAAAAGCGACTAGAAGCATTTGAAATGTGGACATGGAGAAGAATGGAGCGTGTGAAGTGGACAGAGAGAATAAGAAACGAAGCTGTGTTGGAAAGAGTGGGTGAAGAAAGAATGATGCTGAAAATAATCAGGAAGAGGGAAAGGAATTAGCTGGGTCGCTGGTTGAGAAGAAATTGCCTACTGAAGGATGCACTGGAAAGAATGGTGAATGGGAGAAGAGTTCGGAGCAGAAGAAGTCATATGTTAAGATATATGGATCATATGCGGGGACTAAGAGGAAGGCAGAAAATAGGAAAGACTGGAGAATGCTGAGTTTGCAGTGAAAGACCTGCCCTTGGGCAGAACACTAGGAATGAATATAAACATAGGCTACTTTCGCATTTCACGGTTTGAGCGTTTCGTAATAAAGTTATTTTATCATTTTACGAATGATACACTCTGAAGATCGAGCATGCATGTAGTTCCGAAACGTTGGACATGTTAAGTGGTAACACGCGATAGAATAACCAAGAATCTTCCTCTGAATTATATTAACATTTATAGTGTATTGTCTTGTACTACAGATAGACCTACTATCTCATAAGCAGAGAGAGCATTTGGTGTACGTAAACCGTTAAGTTAACTGCTACATGCACTATATCGCAATGTATTAGGGAGCAAGGAAGGGAGGGGGTGAATGTCATCGTGTCGCTACAATAACAACGACTGGAGTACAGTTCCTGCAGCAAATTATCTTTACTATTCAGTAATTTCACTTTATAATACTAAATAACCTATTGTTTATATTTTACATTTAATTACAACATACAGTTATGTGTTACATGATATTTAATGTAGCTACCTCAGAACAATACATTGTATATAAATACAACAATATAGAAAACATAGTATTTTACTTTGTACTACTTTGCTCTTCTTCATGACTGCATTTGTTACAGTGCACGATAATATACTTCATTAAGATTTTCTGCTTTCATTTCGTCAGACCACAATAATAGCATTTATTTTTCAAACACAGCTTTTCTGCTTTCAATTCGTCAGACCACAATAATCGCATCGATTTTTCAAACAAAGCTTTTCTGCTTTCATTTCGTCAGACCACAATAATCGCATCGATTTTTCAAACACAGCTTTTCTGCTTTCATTTCGTCAGACCACAATAATCGTATCGATTTTTCTAACAAGCTTTTCTGCTTTCATTTCGTCAAACCACAATAATCGCATCGATTTTTCAAACACAGCTTTTCTGCTTTCAATTCGTCAGACCACAATAATCGCATCGATTTTTCAAACAAAGCTTTTCTGCTTTCATTTCGTCAGACCACAATAATCGCATTGATTTTTCAAACAGAGCTGCAATGGTAACATGATTTCCTTTCTCTAGCTCTTCGGATGTCAATAGAAACATTTTGCCCACACCTTCAGTTTGAAGTGCCCCAACAATAACATTAGCAACGGATCTGTTTGCAATATTTGTCATTTCGCCTATAGATACCCATAATTTTTAATCTTTTAAAGTTTCTCTAATTTCACGTAAGACATCTTCATAAAATTTTGCTAAATAATCCGTACACAGAGTAAATTGTTGGGGTAGTGTTCTACCTGTAGGCTATATTTTTGCAAAAGTGGTCTGACACATGGGTGTTTCAGTTTTTTAAATGGAATATTTGCCCTAACGAACATGTGGCCCAAGTCTTGGTAAAAATCACATTCCATATTTGAACCCATGAGAATAGCTTCGATCTTCTTCAAATTAAACAACTTAAAACATTCCTTGTCTCTTTTAGAGTTGTAGTGTTTTTGTACATGGTGTCTCTTGTTCCCCAGTAGATCGACTCTACATACTATGCATGTAAGTTTTTCACATCCGTGGAAAAGTGCTGCGATCCGAACTCCTCAACAAATCGCTGCAATTGTACATACCGAGGCATATCGTAAACTATGTTGTAATGTAAAGGCAAATAAATGCTTTGCACTTACGCTAAACACAAGTAGAACTAATTAGAAGGACTGCGATAGGAAAAAAGTAGATACAGGGAATAGTGTAGAAGGACCAATAAAGAAGAATATGAAGGAGACAAGAAATTCAAATACGCCAGGGAATGCGCAGGTATTGAAAACTATCTAAGACAGCACATATAACATCAGAGAGCTCTGTGCGTACAATGACTGTACCTTGTAGGTAAGACCCCTTCCCCCACCTCGTGACGTAGTCAAAGCTCTCGGTATAGTAAACTTGTGTCCACTGATAACGTACCCCATCTACTCTCTTTGCTCATAAGTAGAGAGCGAAGTTGAGACAACAAAACATTGCCTAGAGTCGGCTACGGGTTTAAGGAATACAGGCTATAGCAGACGTCTCCAAAAGCGTACTCGTGAGTAAGCCCCTGAACGGAACCGAAGCCAGTACGTAATGAGCGCGCTCCGCCTCACCCATCTCCACCTGTACTGTACTCAATGTTTATGCGCAAACGAAGAGCAGTGGCGGACTGCCATTATCATTGTGTTGGTCGGAGTGTTCCACCTTTTCACAATGTCTTCTAATCATGGACGTAGTACATTCAAGGATGAATAAGAAGAGACATTTTTTTTAGTTAGTGGGGAGAATGTGAAATGTTTAATTTGTTCGAAAATTCTTAAGGCTGTGTTAAAATTCAACATGCGACGACAATACTCGACTCTTCACAAAGAATATCATACAATTACAGGCGTGTTGGACATGTAAAAACAATTTATTTTGGGGCTATCTGTAATAACTGTTGGTTATACATAATAATCAGTATATTACAAAAAGGTTACACTCAGTTCCGCATGACAAACATATAGTTTTTCGTTTAATTTTAGGTGAAATGCGTAGGCCTACAAATATTTTGATAAATATAAAAAAAGAAAATACAAACACAAATCACACACGTGTCCTCAGTCTTAAACAAAAAAAGCTTTCTGCTAGCTATGTTTTAGCTTGGAATATTGGAAAATCAATTAAACCTTTTACAGAATAATCATTTGTAAAATCGTGCATACAGGACGTTACTAAAATACTGTGTCCAGAACAAAGTCAAAGTTTAAGAAAATTAAAATGTTTCCAATTACAGTTCAGAGAAGGAATTTCAAGATTGCAAATGAAATTGAATCTGAGGTCGAAACCACAATTAACCAGTTTGTAGCTTACTCACTTGCATTGGACGAAAGCACAGATAGAAATGACAAAGCTCACCTAGCCATTTTCATTCGAGGAGTTAATGAACATTTTACTGTGTCTGAATGTCTTCTAGATGTACTGTAATTACGAAATACAACTGGAGAAGATCTTTTCCAGGCACTAAAGGCACTATAGAACAGAAGGGGTTGAATTTGCAATGGCTTGCGTCAATAGCAACAGACGGGGCTCCAGCTTCATAGTATGTCAAACGTATAATATTTCTTATTATTTTGATGTTATTATTTGTAAACTTAAGCAGACCGTTGCCGCGACCCCCACTGATCGCTCCCATCTGTTGAGGTACGAGTCTCTTCTCCTTTTCTAGCCTTACAGCACACTGTGTTCGGCGGGCAGCATCGAGAGCACGAATGACGATACGCTTTTTGGAGACCTCTGGCGGCTATAGGATGGCGTTAGCTGTTTACTTTAATGATGCACATTCAGGTTCGTATGCAAAATGAAAGATGTCATGTGAAGGGAGCACTGTTCATTCGGATTTTAATGGGTGCGGGTTTCGTATTGTTTACTGATTTTTTATAGATTGTTCCGACACAGGATGTCTAATTTCTATTTAAAAAGTAAACCTTTCGTCAGGAGTTCAGCTGTGATCTAATGAAGGTAGATACTTTGAAGATATATTAAAATGCCGCCAATAAAATCTGTAACTTTGCCTGTGTTTGTAAAAGAGTCCGGATATGATTAATTTTCAGTCAAGGACGAAAATACAGGGACATCATTTTATTTTTACTAACATTTTTAATATCAACCTGGCTATACCTTTAGATTAATGATTGAGAACCGGAAACACAGTTTTCTCCCCCTTCCACGACTGGAGTTCGATGATACTGGCGTAAAACACAAACAAATCACTTTACTAGGTACAGGAGGAAAGAAAAGTAGTTCATCCATTTACGTAAACTAGGAAATATCACGATTTTGAGTTTGATAATTTTCATTAGGTTTTGTTTAATCAAAATACAGTACAGTATTAACAATAAGTGTTTTTACTCACGAACTGAGTTATCCATGCGAACGTATTCATCATGCAGTGTATATTATACTATCTACAGCACATTAGCGTACGATATAGAGAATGAAGTTAAAATGAAAAATAATCATAATATGGATATTTAAACACATTTTTTGAAATGGTGGCCGTTCATTTCGATACAGGCTTCAGTTCTTTTGTGCCTATTATCGCACTATAGACTATTGCATATAGTTCCAATTACCAGTTTCGTCCTTCATACTTAGTAACTGATGTTGAAATAATTCTGTACCTACTCTATAAAAGAGTACCTTACGTACTGTAAATTCAGTATTCACTTCTGCCCGACCCGCACAGATAAAATTACTCAGACATGCTATCTACTGTCCGTCCAAGTGGTTATGTCGCAGGATCGTAGAAAGGGGGGGGGATCACGTGATAGTTAATTACTTAACGAGGCCCTTTTATTTAAGTTATTTTAAACAGTTGCATAATATTACATAGACGTCCAATTAATTCCTAACAGAAATTAATGTTTTCAGAAAAGAGCTAAGAAAGCCCAGCCAATAGTCTTTATAGTGGAGCGAGCAGAAGCAGGTGGGGGAAATCGGGATGCGATGTAGGAAAACGGACGACAGTACCTGTGCGAAAATACGATTCAATACGGGAAGTTTTCGTCACTGGAAAACGCGAACATATTTCTGAAACGTACTATAATCACTAACTCAGTACTGCGGCCTTGGTTCTGTGTGTAACTTCGTTAGTAGAAGGGGTGGGAGTGAAGTACATTCAAAAACTCAGGTACAATAAAAGTTGAAGTAAAAATAAAATGATGTCCCTGTATATTATGGTATAAAGTGTGTAAGTTGCACATAAAAGTTAAAAAGCGTCGTGATTTACAAAAACATTGCTGGTGCTATCTATAGACATTTCGTAAGCCCGCGCTACGAGCGTGCTAAACTAGCCCCGGCTATCGACTGGTTACTTGTACAGGATTCATATCATATCATATCATATCGCTAACACTGGTTTATGAATACGAAAAACGTTAGTTCGCTGAACATCCACCGGAAGCCCGCGCTAAGAATGTCTATGAATATGGCCCTGCGACTCTAAAAGACACATCGAACATCTGAAATTGTTTAGTGATTCTATTTCGGATCAGTCCACTTTTTAATTGAGATTAGCTTTTCCGAAATTAAGAATGAAAAGGTATGGCCTCCCTGGTCATAGGATCGTTTTGACGCATGGCTATCGCAGAGACATCACAGAACAGTCACAAGACAACGGACATTTTCTAATATGAAGTAACTATTTCCGAAATTGAGGTTAGCTTTTCCGAAATTGAGATTACATTTTCTGAAATTGAGATTAGCTTTTCCGAAATTGAGATTAGCTTTTCCGAAATTGAGATTGAAAAGATAGGGCCTCCCTGGTTATAGGATCGTTATGACGCATGGCTACCGCAGAGACATCACAGAACAATTACAAGACAACGGACATTTTCTGAATATGAAGTAACTATTTCCGAAATTGAGGTCAGTTTCTTTCGAAATTGAGATTATATTTTCAGAAATTGAGATTAGCTTTTCCGAAATAGAGATTAGATTTTCTGAAATTAAAATTAGCTTTTCCGAAATTGAGATTGAAAAGGCAGGGCCTCCCTGGTCACAGGATCGTTTTGACGCATGGCTACCGCAGAGACATCACAGAACAGTCGAAAGACAACGGACATTTTCTGAATATGAAGTAACTATTTCCGAAATTGAGGTCAGTTTCTTCCGAAATTGAGATTATATTTTCAGAAATTGAGATTAGCTTTTCCGAAATTGAGATTGAAAAGGTAGGGCCTCCCTGGTCATAGGATCATTATGACGAATGGCTACAGCAGAGACATCACAGAACAGTCACAAGACAACGGACATGTTCTGAATATGAAGTAACTATTTCCGAAATTGAGGCTAGGTTTTTCGAAATTGAGATTATATTTTCAGAAATTGATATTAGCTTTTCCTAAATTGAGATTAGATTTTCTGAAATCAAAATTAGCTTTTCCGAAATTGAGATTAGCTTTTCCGAAATTGAGATTGAAAAGGTAGGGCCTCCCTGGTCATAGGATCGTTATGACGCATGGCTACCGCAGAGACATCACAGAACAGTCACAAGACAACGGACATTTTCTGAATATGAAGTAACTATTTCCGAAATTGAGGTTAGCTTCTTTCGAAATTCAGATTATTTCAGAAATTGAGATTAACTTTTCCGAAATTGAGATTAGCTTTTCTGAAATTGAGATTAGCTTTTCCGAAATTGAGATTAGATTTTCTGAAATTGAAATTAGCTTTGCCGAAATTGAGATTAGCTTTTTCGAAATTGATATTAGCTTTTCCAAAATTGAGATTAGATTTCCTGAAATTGAGATTAGCTTTTCCGAAATTGGGATTAGCTTTTCCGAAATTGAGGTTGAAGAGGTATAGACATGTCACAAATGCGGACCTCACTGGCATGACTCTGGGCCATTACTGACAAGTGAGACATTACTACAGGACATTTACAAGTCAACTAACAAACACCCAGTTCTGTGGACAGAAGTTAAATTTCTTCCATTGCATACGCCGGGAATCGAAACTCGGACTGTTTGGTTGGGAAAAGCACGCACTATCCACACAGTTACAACAGCGGACGAGGTAAAAATTTAAAGCCTAATTATTTTTGGATATATAGGCCTACGTAAGTACGCAAATATATACACATACGTTTTTTTCTTGTGTACGTGACTACAAATAGAGTCTGTTGAAGGGGGGAAAAGGCAAGGGCGTTCTCAGGAGGTGCGACATACCGCACTGCAAGGCAAAGATGAGCTCTTCTCTTCAACAGGGAATCATCTCAAGAGCGTGGACAGAAAGATGCTCATATGAGATTCTCAGCTCGACAGAAATATGTCCGCTATTTCAGTTGCATTAGATTCCTTAACCTGACTTGGCGTCGCGCCTCGCACTTCTAATATAACACGAACTATTTCTTAACCGCGGAAGTCTACAAACGGTATGCTGGTGTAGGTTAGTTAGTTCGCGGCAGACATATTCGTGGACAACCCTGGCGAGCGAAGTGCCAGCGACCGAGGGGACGACAGAGATGGAGAATGTGCGAGTTTGCTGACCTCTTTCTCTCTTTCTCCTCTCAGTCTCTCTCTCTCTCTCTCGCTCTCTCTCGGCTGGCTGCAGTCGATATTAGCGGGAAGGTGACGTCATTGCAATACCAAAGAAACCCAACACCAAAGATGATCCTAATTATCTGAAATTGCTTGGCTTTCTGTATAGCATCAGAAATTATGCCAGACTCCTAGACTTCCGAGGCATTTGGCCGCTTAAGCTGTTGTCTGGGGAGACGGCGGTTCGAACCCAGGGAAGGATCCAGAATTGCTGTTCTTAAGGAGAGGCAGAGGTGAAATTTTCGAACAAAACTGAAGAAAAAATGAAAATTTGGGTTTTTCCATTTTTATTATCTTTATTTTGATATTCCGATGTTAGTTTTTGATTTTGTGCCCTTGAAAGTATGAAATTAAAACCAAGATAACTGTATTACTGTACTATATTATTCCCATAATAAACTAATACTTATCATTATTTATATACCTTCTCTGAACGTATAAATAAAAATAAATATTGAAAATTTCTTACAATATGGTGCATGGAGCATTTTACATCAAACGATATAAAGTTTTATAAAATTATTAATATTTACAGAACTATTGTAGGCCTACTTAGAAAGTTGAAACTTGGTATACCCATTACTAATAACATACTTAGTATCCATGATCAATTTCAAACAAATCGGATAAATTTTGTGGATTTTGAAATATTCACCTCTGCCTCCCCTTAACATTACTATGCAGTCTGGTAACTCCCAGACCCAAATGCTGGGTAACTTTCGGCGTTGAGCCCTGAACTCATTTCGCTGGCATTATCACCTTCATTTCACCCAGACGCTAGATAACTATGGTAGTTGACACGACGTCATAAAATAAATTAGTTAAAAGGATTGAGATCTTGCTGTTTTATTCTCGGGAAGGGGAGGATTGGGTCTGGGTTTGAACCCCCCCCCCCCTGAACTTTAAAAAAAAATACATATTTAAATGTGAATATATTTTTTTTTACCCATAATCGTTTTCCCTTCTCTAATTTTTCACTGTCAGAGTAACAAAATCTACATCGATATAAGGCATAGTCCTCATATCAGTCCTTCAATATAATCCCTGTGCTTTGTTCTGCGACACGTTCGAATTATTACAATGCTAATGAAATTTAACTTCTGAAACATATTAAAAAGGTTGTTTTGACAGTTCTGCATTGCAGATGTTAAATATTGTGCATTGTCGATTTTAAACTCATTTTAAGAGCGGTATTCACCCATTCTTTAATTTGAGTTTTGACTTTATTGTGAAACGTTCGTTTAATGTTTTGTGCATTTGTCAGTTTATATTTTTAATATAAAATTTCACATTAATGTTCTGGGTTCTTTGGTAACTCTAAGCGACAGGGAAGCTCAATTTTACTATTTTTTTTAGCAAAAATTCGAGTAGTAACTCCCGTGAGATTAGTGAAAATTTTACATTGGCAAATGTTTTTTCGCAGCCGCAGCGTGACGATGTTGTCTCGAACCTTCTTCCGGAACTAGTTTCATATTCGTCTGTGAAAACTGAGTTGATAATAATAGGCCTAATAATAATAATAATAATAATAATAATAATAATAATAATAATAATGAAAATAAATAAAGAGTCCACTGCAAGAATGATGGATGCCATTTGGAATACATTTTTCAGGAGAAGCAATTGAAAGTTTGAAATGCTTAGCGCTCAAAGCTTAACTGTGATTTTCCAATCATTACTGGACAATGACTATCAGTGTTAATGCCATATAACTCTCTATGTACATTCTATATGTCTTAAGCTATGCATTGACAGTCTCGGTTCATTTTTGACAAGAAAATGACATCCATCATTCTTGCAGTGGACTCTTCAAATGCAAATAAGACGAAGAGCATGGTTATAGGAAGAAAAGACAGAAGATAAACTTGCAAATTCTAAATGAGGCAGTAGAGCAAGTGGACAGCTTCAAATACTTGGGGTGTACTGTAAGCAATAACATGAGGTACTACCAAGAAGACAAAAGGAGGACAGCAATGGCAAAGGAAGCTTTTAATAGAAAAAGAAGCATCTTCTGCGGACCTCTGGAGAAAGAACTAAGGAAGAGACTAGTAAAGTGCTTTGTATGGATTGTGACATTGTATGGGGCAGGAACATGGACATTACGACTAAATGAAGACAGGCGATTAGAAGCATTTGAAATGTGGACATGGAGAAGGATGGAGCGTGTGAAGTGGACAGACAGAATAAGAAATGAAGCTGTTTTGGAAAGAGTGGATGAAGAAAGAATGATGCTGAAACTGATCAGGAAGAGGAAAAGGAATTAGTTGGGTCACGGGCTGAGAAGAAACTGCCTACTGAAGGATGCACTAGAAGAAATGGTGAAAGAGAGAAGAGTTCGGGGCAGAAGAAGATATCAGATGATAGACGACATTAAGATATATAAGATCATATGGGGAAACAAAGAGGAAGGCAGAAAATAGGAAAGACTGGAGAAAGCTGGGTTTGCAGTGAAAGACCTGTTATTGGGCAGAACACTAAATGAATGAATGAATGGATGTGCAAATATATGTAAATTAAATTTAGATTATTCGAAATTTTACATTGGACTAATTTATTTTGGATGAAATGTCATTTTGGACTAAGGGCAATTGGACAAAGTGTCCTCCTGGAGGAGTTTTCCATAGGACAAACATAAGATTGGACCAAAAATCTTAGACGGACTGTCCTAAAATCAAAGTACGGTACTTGATTGTGATACAGAATTCCAAATGAATCCAATCTTCTGTAAAAACATTATTATTCATTAGAATTTCAAACTATCCATTGATGTCATATTGATGCGTGAATTGTTTCTACTATCAGTTGCATTGTCTAGTCTTATGAAATAAGAAAACAAATATAATGTAATTAACGAGAATGTTCCACCATGTTACATTTAAATGCGGGGAGTATGAAAACAGAAATGAAAAATAACAAAATATTATTTCAGGTTCCAAACATCCTTAAAGTCGCTACCATGCTCACAGTAACAATCACGAACATCATTAACGTTTTACGTAATAATGATCTGTTGAATTTTCCATCACTTTTTGTTTTAAAATAAATACCCATTCAATTTATATCAATGATCATTGTAGGTAATGTGCATAATTCAGGAATAAATAGGCCTAAATTATAAATACTGTACTGTAGGCCATATGAGCAAAATCTAATAATTAGGCTCAAAACGATATATATTATATAACATGAGGTTTGCTGAAAAAATATATTCTTCTATTCCTGAAAAATCTCAAAATCGATTTTTCCCTGCAGCACAATAATTTTCTGGGAAAAATTACGAATGGATGCAAGACTGAAGTTTAAAAACTTGTATAAGCTCTAACTAAATATAATACTTGATTTGATGCATAGACTTCAAAAGACTTTATCTCTAAAGAAAAGCTCAAAACTAAAAATTGGCAAATAAAAGTTGATGAATTTGAAACAATGTTTAATACTATCATGCAGATGAAAGGGCTTTGTCTTTAGAGATGATCACAATTAAAAAGTTAGCTATAAAATTTGAACTCAAATTAAAACTTATTTCACTAGGATAGTGCAAAACTTTAGTTCACATAAATACACATGTATACATATATAATTTGAACTGGTAATGGAAATTAAGGGAAAACGGCTGAACGGATTTTAATGAATGACCCGTCATTTTGAAGCTCGGCATCCAAGGATTTTCAGAGAAATAGTAACTTTAAGTGAAGCTTTAGATTTCCTACATAATTTTCCTATTTTCCAAAATCCATCTTTCGTCAGTTTTGAGAACTAATTGCATTTCAGTATAAAACAAAACACACACTACAATAAACAATAGGCTATTACACGAAGGCCATGACCTGCAGGATTGCCGACATATTTATAGCTGAAATTCGATTACCTATTAAAAACTTCAAGACTTACAAAAAATAATTTACAGGTCTGATTCTGCGGTATGTAATTTTATGAGTACAGCTGTATATTGGATATTAAAATCTACAAAACTTGAGATGGTTTGATGACATTATTACCATCAGAAATTAAATATTATTATAATTAATGCCATGATGTGCGTATTTTTAATTAATTATATATATTAATGCTATATTGATGATATGAAAGTGAAACGTTTTGGGGTTATGTAAGTAGATGTAGAGAATATCTTAAATTAGATCTCCATTACTATAATTTACTGAGTGGCGGCTATATTGTACAAAACTTACGTAAGGTAATAATATTGTTTTTAAAATCAAATCCTTTTATAGTTGTTCAAGTGGGGTTGGATCTTTTTCATATAATTAATGGCGGTGTGGTGTAGATATTTATATGAGTCATTTTCTTCAGTATTGGCTCGAGAGAGCGCAAAAATTACATTTCCTAAGGAAAGATAAAAAGGTATTACTTACTGATAAAATAATAAGCCTACAAAATTATGTAATCTCCCGATCATTTCAGCAAGATCTCTTAGCAGGATAACATGATTTTACCCTCTACATTTCAAGCTTTAAATGCAGTAGCTATACCAAGACGCTATGTCTATTGTACGAAAGCATAGCAAACCTGACATTTTTTTTAACTTTCACCTAGAATCCACAATGACCTGAAAATAGCTATTGCTTTAGGCCTACTCCCACATGAAAAAACCTACTGATCGTCCTGGCATTGTTTTTTATTTTAGTAGATTATTTTACGACGCTTTATCAACAGCTCAGGTTATTTAGCGTCTGAATGAGATGAAGGTGATAATGCCGGTGAAATGAGTCCGGGGTCCAACACCGAAAGTTACCCAGCATTTGCTCATATTGGGTTGAGGGAAAACCCCAGAAAAAACCTCAACCAGATAACTTGCCCCGACCGGGAATCGAACCCGGGCCACCTGGTTTCGCGGCTAGGCATGCTAACCGTTACTCCACAGGTGTGGACTCTGCTCTGGCATTGTTACTTGCGTTTTCGCGTTGAAACTCAAGGTGGATAGGTTCAAGAGAAAGTATTTGGCATAAAAAAAACATTCAGTGAGAGTATGTTTCATCATTACGGAAGCAAATAGTTTCAAAATATCTGGTATTCTTCATTGAAAATAAATCTGAAAAAATTTTATTTGAACGTTTAATGAACTTAGTTTGCAGCATTTGTTGCACAAGCCACTAGTATATTATAAATTATGGAATCTCTCTTTTCTGAACAAAGATAGAAAGCAACCGAATATTGCATAAAGACTTACAGATACAAAGATTAGACCTACTTAAAGGGAGGGAAGAGATGATTATGTTACAAGCCACATAAGAGAATTCCGAGTTATATCTTTGTTTTTAAAATACTAAGTAACGAACCGTTAAAATGAGCCTTTCTGTTCTTGAGTCATTCGTAGAGCTTTCCTTTCAAAGAAAGCCGCATAAATAAAATATTTACGCTGCAGTGAGCGGCAATAGGCCTACTATTTCAGCGAGTTCGGCATTTACTTTAAAATAAGTAGAATACAGATTTATAGGTTAAATAAAACGAATTAAATGCTTTTCGGTTTTGACGAGCAAAATAGGTAATACGAATTAGATCTTTTTAGGTCCTATACAATTTAAGTACCTTATTCGTTGGTTCATGAAACGAAAAAGAAAAGTGATATTTCGAGAGTAACGAGACAGCAACAGAGTAGGTTCGAACCCAAGAATCCGGGGCATGTTAATGACTAAGCTTCGAGACTTCGGACCCAATAAAGCAGTTCAGTGAGAAATCCGCATAACGGCGTACTGAGTATAGTGGTAAAGCGTACGGTGGGTGGGGGTACTTTAGAATGAATGCCAACAAATACGCAAAGGAAAACGCTCTGGATTTGAAGGTTCTGACAAATAATTTAGTTTTTATACAAACCCATTTTCAAACTGTATCTGAAACTATTACACGGATAGAAAATTCAGAGCAAGAGATGTCGGAAGCCATCAAATTAGTTGAGGAAATGATACAGAGAATTAATAAGACACCAAGTACACCGGTTACTGAACCTGTAAAACGGAAGTGGAAATCAATTTTATGTAAAAGTAAAGGATATGGAATATTGTGTAATATAAACAGCAAATTAGTGGACATAGAGTCACCCGAGAATAAAGAATTGTCTCTTAGAAACTGCAATGATGTTAGGTTTTTTTTCGTTTTGCTCCTATCACGTCATGCGACGTAGAGCGCAGCTTTTCACAGTACAAACTGTGTTTGGCAGATAACCGAAAAAGATTTACGTTTGAGTCACTGAAAATGTATCTTGTAGTAGGTACATTGCAATTCGGTACTGTAACTGCACTTCCTAAAGACGACCAATAGGATAAATGAAGAAATTAAAATTGCTACATGTTTATTTCCACCATTAACACAGTGTATAATTAAACATAAATGCTTATAAAAGACAGGAGAATAAATGCTTTTCCCATTCTTTTGGCATTGTCATTGTGCAATGTGTATTTACTTTCAGAATGTACATATGTGTGTGTTCCCCCATACTACCGCACTCTATTCCAAATAGCAACGTTGTTACCTCAACACATCTCTACCTTTCACTACCTGCAGCGAGTCAACAACCTATAGTACATGCACAGTAAACTTATTGTATCGGGTCCAAAGTCTCGAAGCCTGTTAATGACATACATACTACGGATGCAACTTTATCAGGTAGGCCTACTGGTTTTCCGTTCTATATGGTTTAGTCAGGATGCAAGTTAAATATCAGATATAACATCTCCAGATATGAAATTGCAGCTGGTTCAATAACCTATCTATTTGGTGTCATCGAGTGGCTGAAATTATCAATTGGATACTTAACAGTAGAAAAGTGCTAAGTGACAAAATTAAAAAAAAAAAAGTGATATTTCACTAGAATGTTGCAATTTACCAAGAGGCATTACATATCAACAGGGCTAGGTCCACAGACGATCGTAGAGTGTTATTAAGATCACCAAAAGATGACAGTGGTGCAAAGTTACCAGAGCTCTCTCATAAAAAAGATGCAATGTGCCATTCGTTTTGATTTCCTTCCGTTGTATATTTGTCGTGTTAATAGTGATATTATGACAAAAGACATTATTGATTATATACCGTAGTGTTTTCTATAAACAGGAAGATCAACGTAGGTAAATCTTCTATACAACATAATACCAAGGTAATGTAGGGTTATGAATTACATAGAAACATAATGCATTACAGCTGGCGCCAGCGTTTTTGGCGTGTGTCCTAGATATATAGTCCCAGTTTGTGAGAATGTTGCTAGTGCAGCTGAGAATGGTACCACTTCCTATACACGTCACATTAGCCATTTGCCAAACACAGTTGTCAGACTGACTGCGGTAAATGTAAAACACTCGCACTTAACGTTCCCATTACTTATTTCACACGCAAAAAACGGTGACGTGGACTGTATCTCTAGATGACATAGCTGATTTGTTTTAAACTTTTCAATCCCTAGTGTTAAAAATCCAGAAAATGGAGGAAATATCATTAAATTAGCACGTTTCTTCTTTATTGTAAGTGGCATGTAAATGCAGAATAAAATTCAGTGAACTGACACCCGAGTAGAAAATAGCTTTATTTTCTAAGTTATAGGCTATGACCAAGATTATTCAACACTATCAACATTTCCGTTGGGTCTCTTTACTGTCGTACCAGTGCAACGAGGTCAACATTAAATTTACGATAATCATGATAAAAGTCAGCGATATTCAGTTCCAAGTGTTGAGGGTGATTTACTTCCAGTCTGCAAAACCACTTCAATGGAAGTATTTGCAGAAATCAATAGATCTGTGGATAATAAATGGATCATAGTACTTACGAAATGTTTAATGGGACTTAATATCATCCATAAATTGTGAAGTTTGTTCGTCTCTCAGCGTGTTAATTTTATTTTAAACAATTGGTAAAAAAGTTGTCGTAAGTACTATCATTTCAGTTCTAAAAAAATATATTCTTAAAACAGGCCTACCAAGTTTCAAATCCAAGAAAAGCTTATATCAGTATCTACAGAAGCTGACAAAAGATAAAAAAAGGCTGATATTGAACTTAATTTCTATTTAAAGTAGACTTCAAAGTAGAAGTCAGTTTACTTGTGAGATTTAATTTTATTGTAGTTAAAACAATTTGCACAACCTTGCACAGTTTTCCGTATTTCCTCTACACCATTGCAGTCAGTTTCATTGTACAGATTATTCCAAACTACCTCACAATCAACAAAACTCTCTGCAAGTTGTCTTTGTTTACATTTGAATTTTATCTTAAAAGTATTTATTTCAGTCACTGACTTCACAGCATATGTTTAAGGTGCTATACCTTTACATTACATATTTAAAAGACGTATGAACGTTTTCGTTGGTCTACGCCAACATCATCAGATACGAAGTACATTTCAGCAATATCAATGCTCTCTACATAATATCTACAAATACAAAACATATTTAGTGGCATGCAAAATGAGACATATTAAAAAACCAACATTGCTGTGATACACATTGACATTCTATATGACTGCCTTGATTGTCACTTACTTAAAATACACGTATAAAAATGAATTGCAAAAATACATTTGAATTGCCAAAATCCATCGTATAAATTATTATCCATATCAACAGTGATGAACTTCAACACACTTTTGAACCTACTACAAAAATATTTAACTTGATTGGAAGAAAGATAGTATGTTAATCTGAAAGAGATTGACATATTTCTTATTTGAATTTCTAAAAACAGCTGGCATATGTGTATGGCGTGCTGACACGCTGACAAGCATAAAAAACGCTGATGTCAGCCGTAAAAGCTGACACTTGGTAGACCTGTTAAAATTGTTCAATAGCGAAAGTTATTTATTAATAAAATACTGTTCATAAATTTGGCACTTTGCACCTTTCCACTGTTAAGTGTCCAATTCACTCTTTACATTTTTTTCACTTTCTTGGCTTCTTCAGTCGGTTTCAGATAGACCTATCTGTTAATTTAATACGCTTACGGTAACTGATATTTCCTGTGAACTACCAAGAGAGTGGAACATTTTGAAGTGACGACATGGGAAGTTTCTTTATCTGTTCCACAATTTTATCTGTCGTAGGCCTATATTGCGTCTCCCTTTCTTGGTAGAGCTCACCTTATTCTGAATCGTTATCACAAAGTTTTATGGTTCCGCCACCTGTATTGTTTGAGTCAGTGCTTAGAAATATTTTCATCCGCCATATGTATATTTTTTCGTTATATGCAGTATAGCGATAGAGTACTGTGATATTACAACAAATATTCATCAATGTTTAAGCCTACATAAATACACGGTTTAGCACATCACGCAACGAAAAAGTGGTTCTGGCCTACCATCTCTCTGTGTACAACGATTTCTCCTAAGAGTCGTGCCTATAGCATAGGCCTAACTGGTGGTTTTTACATAAGGTTTCTGTATTCAGAAGTCGCCCTTTCGACTACATATGGGCTATTCCATATGAAATCGTTCAGTAAAAAACCTCGCATTTTTTTATATTCTAATTTTTTCCCTATTTATACAAGGTGCTGAGGAGAGTGCATTTTCAAAAATATACTATCGAAAGTCAAACTGTTTTCGTATTATTGAGCGACAAATTTATCTTATTTTATAAAAACAAGCCTCTTTCAGCGCTCAGAACTCTGGAACCATTTACTGCAGAACACTGAACGAGAGCTCATGTTGAAGCTGACATTTGGTAGGTTATGTTAAGAAGCAATCCTTATTTTTATTGTATACAGAGAGACAGATAATCTAATTTTACTTACTTTTAGGCTTTTTGCCAATTTGTAAAAATGTAAAAAAATATTGAGAAAACCTTGCATTATTAAGAGGGATTCGGCATTGTTTGCTTAGTGGTACGGCAATAAGTTTCGAGGGTATTAAATAAATTATTTTCACACGCCTAGACTTGAACGGCGCAGTACCGCACGCACTGGCCGAGAACTGAAGATAAGCGAGCGTTGGGCGTCATTTTACTCCTGTGTTTATGAAAATCTGTGATAAAGCTAGCACAGCCATGACTGCTAGACGACACATCACGTGTTTATGTCTCCTGGCCTTGCTTACCTCGGCTAGCTCCCGCCTCACAGTCAGCTGGTTAGTTCACGCGCGTACTATTTATTTTCTTTATTTGATATTTTCAATACTTTCTTATAAACGTGCCATCAGTAAAAAATATGTGTTTATTTGTACTTTCAATGCGGAATCTAACCATATATTTTAAAAATATTTTTTCGTGGTCAAAGGCGTCTTAATGAGGAAAAATCTAAATTTCTCCATTTCTATAAAAAGTTAGAAAATCTGTTTATACGTCAATATAAACTGTAATTTCTCAGCATCAAAATAAACCATGATTTTGATCATTGGGTGAAAGGATTTCGGAGCTACAACAGTTTAAAGTTGCAAATTTTATGAAAATACGATAAATTTAAATATTTTAAATTTAAACACTATGAAGTTCTGATGCCTCAAACTTTGCACAAAGCATTGGATCACAGTTCTGTGCGTACAAAAAAGTTTTATTGTATTTAGAAATTGTAAGGTCAATTTTCTCTATATTTCGGTCGATTTGAGATGGAATAGGTCATATGTAAGTAGGCCTTTGTAAGTAATTTATTCCAGCTTATCTTTAGAGTTTCAGTGGAAATTTTAGCCCAGCAGGCAGCGACATTATAAATCGCGTGGAAACACTAATATTATAATTACTTTCGATACGTTTAAGGTTTTCGAAATTTTCATTTCGACTAATAAACTGCAGTTTTGTAGCATATTTAAAGGCGTCCGCTTGACTGACATCTCTTACCATCTGTGATGTGCTCGGTGCCAGTGCCTGAACTGAACTGGCATCATCACTGTTTACTATGCCACGGTAAGCTTACAATCATTCACAGAATTGTAGTCTCACTGTAGCAGCTATGAAAAAATATGTAATTGTAATACTGCGGTGATGGATGCCTCTCATTGATAGAAATTCAACCGATTTTTATTAGTATTACACTCCATTGGTGAGCATAGGTCTCGCAAAGCAGAAAATACCGACGCAAGGAATGCGAATGAAACAATTCGATAAGGAAGAGAGGGCTACAGGAAAGGTCACGCGATAGCTTGAATGATATTCAAGAATACAGTCGAAGAGAAATGACATCGACAGAATCAGTCTTGCATTGTGATAGTTACATTACGACTTTAGTTTGTTCCATTGCATGTATCTTGTATCGCATGGTATTATTATTTCATTCGTAAACATATGTTGCGTGTTTAATTAGCTTCGAATTTTTCTCTTGCTACGTTCTTTATTTCCACAGCGATGTTCTCATCTGTTCTTCTTGGAAGAGACAGTACTTCTATCGGCCCGCACCTCTCGCCCTCTCGGCGTGCCTATATACACACGTCAAAGCAGACAACAACGCCACCATTGCTTTTCGGTAATCGTTCCTTGCTCGAGCTACAGGTACATACATAATGACATTGTTTAGTCAACAGACATAGTGGTTAGTACCGGGACGTGTGGAAAAATATTGTGTTTTTAAGACGGAGTGTGCCGCGATATGATAAGAAGGAAGTGTTAGATGTTACGACTGCGCGGCCTGACCTGTGTAACCCAGCCTCCAATAGTGATGAGTAGAGATCGGAATTTTAGGCCCTAAAAAGTGGCATTTTAGGCTCTTAAACTCCTTTATGCTCGACCATGCCGAAATGTAGTAATTATACACCTGGTAGCAGTCCTTTACTGCATGCTATTAAAGTACACCTATTCATTAAAGTTCAGGTTTTCGATTATTCTTGGATATGCAATCGAAAGACAACGAGGGAAACGTCACGGAGGCTGGAAATCCAATACTGTCGCAGAAGGTTATGTTGTTACTATAATAATTAGCGTTAATTGTAAATAATATTCAAATAAATTCAATTTGTCATCTCGTTTTCCAATTCTAAATCAATTTCCAGGTTATACATTCTCTGTATTACATCAAGGTCAATGACATTATTGTTCCTCGGAAAAAATCAATACTTTCGCGTCTGCGCACATCTCACAATTCACTTCCGATCTTCTGTCAGATACAAATAAAATGTATACTTCTGAATAATTTAAAGTTAGAAATATGGTAGAGCATAAAAAGACGTATGAAACTTGCCTATAATGGTAATTGAGACGCTCGTATGAAAATTATGAAACTAGCTTGCGCTTGTTTCATAAACAAACATACTTGCGTCTTAATTACTATCATTATAGGCTCGTTGCATAATGTACTATTATTTAGGCTCTATAAAATAAAAAAAATAGGTTTTTTTTTTGTTAAAGAATATCACTAATATAAGAGTGTTTTTCATTCATCAAACGCATTTCCGTAGTTTGCTTCACAGTAGATGATCAGCACCTATTGTGGCTATTGTGTCGCTCACTGCTGTATCTACAAATGGTGAGAAAAAAGGAAGGGGTTGTTATCTGTCTTGGAATGTAAGAGAATGCTTATTCGGGTACAACCCAGCGAGTTTGTGTTAAATTGCTGACACACAAAAGTATAATAATAATAATAATAATAATAATAATAATAATAATAATAATAATAATAATAATGATGATGATAAAATGTCTAGCTTTCATTAATCAGGTATTCTTGTCGTACTTTAATTTTTATTGTAATTGTAATTGTAAATTTAATATTAATTGTAATGTTATTGTTCATGTTATAGTTGTAATCCCCTGGTAGAGGGGCAGAGAAGGCCTGACGCCCTTATCTCTACCAGGTTAAATAAATAAGTACTACTAATACTACTACTACTACTACTACTACTACTACTAATAATAATAATAATAATAATAATAATAATAATAATAATAATAATAATAATTTAATAATAATAATAACACTTTGCCCCGCAGGAGTTCTTTAACTTGCCATTAAATCTACTGACATGAGCCTGTCGCATTTAAGCACACTTCAATGCCATTGACCTGGGCCGGGATCGAACCCACAACCTCGAGCACAGAAGGCCAGCGCTATACCGACTACGCTATCCAGGCCGACTGAAAGTTGGAATTTTAGGATTGAAAGATTGTAAGAATGAGAAGGGCTGGCCTGGAGGTACTTCTCTATTGTATTGTTCACTGCTGGGAAGGAGTTGTTGTTATCCGTCTTGGGATGTAAACGATACAGGATGTTAAGAAAAACAGTAAACAGTTACGGAAAATGATGTAAAAATTTAGAAAACTTAAAAATAGGCACTAACGTCGAAATAGGCATTTTTAGGCACTATAAAACCCCTTTATACCTATATTTCCATGAAAAATATAAATATTAAAACTCAAGCCTGTATGTATCACGGAAAAAAAAATAAGTTTTGCCTAAATTCCGCTCTCTAGTGATGAGTAACTCGTTCTTAGCGTATCTACTTATTTTTTGCGTGGACCAAAATCCCTGAAGCAAGTTGTATATGAGTTAAATGACTTTATAATTTGCGAAATAAAGTTCTAAATAACTTTGCAATCTTTTTTTAACTGCGCATGTGAAATAAACAAACGAAATCTAGTTTATATAGACCAGCGATTCCCAAAGTGTGGGTCGCGACCCCCAGCGGGGTCATGTAAGGTGTTGAAAAGGTTCACGAGATGATTTATAAAATAAGTCAAATGTTTCTTATTAACATTTATTTTGTATTTAGAAACATAAACAATATTGGACATAAGAATAAAAAATGTTTCAGTAGTTATAAAGTAAAAAATAATTAGGCCTATTGCGATTAGGCTAATGTGCCTGTTTTTCAGAAGCAGCTTTTCAAATCTGGACTCAGCATTCCATACACACACAGTGATATCATCTCAAAGTTCAAGGAAATTTCTCACTTTTGTTTTGATGGTGAATGTAGACGAGAAACTTATTTTGCATAAATAATAATCCGAGGCACGATAGCCCATGAAGGGCCATAACTAGACAGTGGATGCGGGATGACTTAAGGAAAAGTGAAGTTGTTTTGTATCGGAGTATATGGCACGTGCCGCGTCGTCCGTCTTTTGTGTACCTGGCGAGTACAGCAGCGCACATAAAGAAGGAACCCCGGTCCGTTCATAGTAACATTGCAACGCAATGTGTGCAGTTGTGTTATCCTGCTCAAGTATTGAGTACGCGTTGAATAGTGTAGTGCTGATCCATTCATAATGTCGAAGTCAAACGTTAAATTCGCTTAGAGATACGAAATGCAATTAAGAAGTATGAGAGTGACATTTTATGTGTTAACGAAGACAATATCGTTGTAATGTATGTAAAATTGAAATAAAAACCAGAACAACTCAGGCTATAGAGAAACATTGCAACAGTACATCGCACAGGAAATGCGATGAAATGAAATCTGAGGAACCATCATCATCATCTAGTTGTGCGGGTCTAAACGACACGTGCAACATGATGCTCAGTGCAAATATTCCTCTAAAGAAATTGAGTGGTCCCCATTTTAGAGTTTTTCTTCAGAGATTCTCTCGATACAAAAACTGTTCAAGCGATAGGCGAAGACGATTCAGCTTCGACAACTTACGAGAATATATCTGCAACGCTGGTAATTGCATCAATGATGACGAGGACTGAACTTGCAAGGTATGTGCTACAGTACTACAGTACGTTATTTTTCTTTTCCTTCTGATTGTACGGAGATACAGTAGCACGTTGACGTCGTCTGTTGACGTTTAAAACCTGTTGAGCCAATGGTCTGAATGAAAAAAATGTAACATACAGTAAATGTGCACCTACATTCAACGATAAGTCATCCCGCATCCACTGTCTAGTCATAACCGACCAGCCGGCTGCTGGCCTCACGTTTACATGCAGAAGCAGAGGTGGACGATCATCCAATTAGAATGGAGGTATCGTGTTGTTAGAACGATAATTTCCCCAGCCGTTATAGCTCGCTTTCTTAACCGGATTTTTTCTAGAAGTACTAATGAACTATCTAACCGAACATGCCTTACTGAACGAATATCAATCCGGGTTCAGAAATGGACATAGTACGACTACAGCACTACTAAAAGTGAATGAGGATACACGTGAAGCCACAGATGAACGTAAATTAACATTACTGACATTACTTGACTTCAGTAAGGCATTTGATACTGTTGACACGGATATTCTATTATGTAAATTAAGACTTCTGAATCATTCTGAAAGTTCTGTTACTTGGTTTGAATCCTACCTTCGCGAACGTCAACAATGTGTCATTGCATGCGATTATTCTTCAAGATGGTGTGTCGTGAAATCTGGAGTTCAACAAGGATCAGTTCTCGGACCTTTACTCTTCATGATTTGTATTAATGACGTGACTAAAATGATAAAACGCTGCAGATACCATATGTATGCTGACGACTTGCAAATTTATTTGCATTTCCACCCTGACGAAACTAGTGATGCAGTAAATAAAATAAACGAAGACTTGAAATCGATTTCACTGTGGGCACACAAATTTGGATTAAGGTTAAATCCATAAAAATCGCAAGCAATCGTAATGGGACATAATCGTCTACGAAGCACTCTTGATAATGGTACTAGGCTATACCTCATATAATATTGAATGGGATTATTGTTAAATACAGTGAAACAGTTAAAATTTTGGCATTTTTATGGATGGCGATCTAAATTGGAACACTCAAGTAACACACACTTGCAAAAAAATATTTTCTCACCTTCACTCCTTGTTTCATATGAAAGAATTTCTACCACTTAGTCTAAAAAAGAATCTTATTCAGACGCTTGTAATGCCCCATTTTGATTATTGCGATTCCTTACTAACTAATGTAAGTTCACTCTTAGCTGAGAGACTACAACGTGTTCATAATGTGTGCATATGATTCATCTGCAATACTCGTAAATTTGACCATATAACACCTTCCCTCCAGTTACTTTCATGGGTACGTCTGAAGGAACGAAGAACAATACATTCACTGTCTCTTCTATTTAGAATCATGCATACTTCTACTCCGAATTATCTCTTATCGCGCTTTCAATTTCTTACAACTCTTCGAAACCGGCATCAAGCACTTCTTTCTATCCCTCATCATAGAATGTCTCTATACTCATCCTCCTATACTGTAGAAATACCTCGTCTCTGGAATTCGTTACCTAATGACGTCAGGGACTGCCGGACTTCATCACAATTCAAAATTAAATTCGAAAATTTTGTCTTGTTTAATGCTTTTTAGGTATTGCTAGAAGTGTTGATTTGTGTTTTTTACTCTACATTAAAATCACAAGTTTCTTGTTTATGTTAGATAATTAGTTAGGATACAATTAATTATGATACTTAATCACTCATTTAAAGTCTGTGTGACTGCAACCTGTGTATATTTTTGTGTGAATTTACTTTGGTCATAGTGTTTTTTTTTTCCTTTTTTATTTCTGTTATTGTATTTTTATTTCTGGTGGTGTGGAAGAGAAGGCCTGATGTCCTTAACTACACCAGAATAAATAAATAAAATAAATAAATATGATTAAGATAATCAAAAGCTTTCTGCAAGTCCAAGAAATTCCTAAGCATTTGTTTTCTATGCAAATCAAGCTTTCAGGTATAACTCCTTGTAAAGTTGATTAGAATAATTTTGAGGGAAAAATTCTTCCGGGCCGGGTATCGAACCCGGGACCTTTGGTTAAACGTACCAACGCTCTACCAATTGAGCTACCCAATGCACTCAATGTTGGTTGCTTGACGGTTGTCAGCACACTTTGAGGTATGTGGATATAGAGGGAAAATTTGGATCGGTGTCGAGTAGAGTTCCCGGGTAGCTCAATTGGTAGAGCGTTGGTACGTTTAACCAAAGGTCCCGGGTTCGATACACGATCCCGGAACAATTTTTCCCTCAAAATTATTCCAATCAACTTTACAGGGAGTTATACCTGAAAGCTTGATTTGCATAATACACGTCACTGTTCGTTAACAGAAAACCACAATTTAAGTTATACAGAGTTAGTGTGCACTCAATGTTGGTTGCTTGACGGTTGTCAGCCCACTTTGAGGTCTGTGGATATAGAGGGAAAAGTTGGATCGGTGTCGGGTAGAGTTCCCGGGTAGCTCAATTGGTAGAGCGTTGGTACGTTTAACCAAAGGTCCCGGGTTCGATACCCGGCCCCGGAACAATTTTTCCCTCAAAATTATTCATTTGTTTTCTATGTCTAATTCCTTAGTTGAAGTAGTTAATTAAGGAATACTAATATCAGTGAACAATGTTTATTCACTTTTGTGTTTGCGCATCTAATACAGACAGTAAATTGTTTAAACAGGCTACACTGTAATTAGAAGACTCGTTCACTCGCTGTACGTACTATGTCTGGAATAAAGCAGCGGTGTTAGTGAACCCGACTTGGGGATTGAGCTGGCTGCGGATATAGACGTGATGTCAGACCCAAACGTGGGTGGGTCATCGTCGTCATACTGGAAGCAGGTACCGGCTTCAAACCTCCGAAACCAGGTCAAGTCTTGTTAGTCAGGCTCTCGAAACGTAATTTTTCCTTACGTTAGTGTTAGGTCAAAAACCAAGGAGAGACTTTCCTCCACTTAAAGTGATTCAACGAGGAGTAACCATCTGCAGTATATTAGGATTTTTTTTTTTTCCACTTAAAAGCACCTTATTTTTGTCCTGCCAAAGGAATTTGTTCAATTCCGCTTGTAAGTTTGTTTAAAAAATGTTTTTTTTTTCTACGAGAGTACGTAAAGTTGCATTTTACCCACTGTTATCAGTGCCTAAATTGAGTGTTTAAAACACTAGTGCGTAAGAAAGTAAGTAATCACTTTAGGCACTGCTGTTCATTTTACGCACTTCCAAAGAAAATGTAATAATGCAATGTACAAACTTCATTCAGTAAGAAATTAATGCAATACCTCGGCGTTTCATTACTTAAATACTACACGTAACACAAATAAGTAACAAATTTAACATTCATATCTACATTTTAGCCATTACACTGGTCAACAATGATTTTGTTAAATAACTAATTTCGGGTGTTTCTTATGTTTTGCCATCTGCTGATTCCAAAAATGAAGTCAGAAATTTCCCATCACCCACTATTTTTTTTTTTTTTTAATTTTGAAAATAAATTTGTTCCTGATTATTAGCATTTGTGGTATATAACATGCTGATTAGAAAGCGTACTTTACATGTATATTTCATTAGATTGTGTCAACAATTGACTTGTAACGTTTGGTATTGTTGCCTGTGAATTCATGAATAGCAACAATGACATTTCCCTCACAAAACTGTGATTGTAAGGTAAATTTCCCAGATGAATAGAAGCTTTCTTTAAAGAAAGAAGCTAATCCTCTGACAAAGAAATTATTTGCTTTTGACAATAGCTAACATTTATTTCATAATTGTCACACCGCCGAACAACTCTGTAACTGTGGTAATGCGATTTTTCGACAATTTTATTACCTAACTAGCCGTACCCGTGCGCTCCGCTGCACCCGTTAGAAATAAATATAAAGTAATTACATAATTAAAATAGGACATTTGACCCAGGGAACATTCGTGTTTGATAGAAGGATAAATCGTTTAATATGTTACTTAATTTAAATTGTATTTAAATAATTAAAATGCGATCATTTTGGTCCAGAGAGCAATCATTTGGTGCAATGACAATTCCTTTAACATGTTTCTTAATTTTTATTACATGCAACCATAGTTTAATGAACATTGACATCATTTAGATTTAATATGTATTCGTTATTTTACTTGCTATATGTTTCCATTGAATTATGGTAATAACTTAATTTTAACCCTTGTTTTCTACGTATTCAGTAAATGGCGCTTGGTCCACTATGGTTCTGAACCCTTCAAATAACTTAAATTATAATATATTATATTATATTATATTATATTATATTATATTATATTATATTATATTATATTATATTATATTATATAAAAAGTGTGTTGATAACGGATGTACGGCGATAAGTAAGTTTTTAATTTATTATGGGGGCTCTTGAATCTCAGGAGGAACAACTTTTACAACAGCGCAACATAATCTGCTTGGCTCATTACCCAATTTTTTGCATTGCATTTAATGCATATATACTTTATGTATTTTAACACGATTCAATTGAGCATAGTTAAAATTTGGATTATAAAATAATGGAATGCTAAGCTAACATACTATTACTGCATACTAAATGAATACACTCTCGTTGTTCGTTAATTCTCTGAGATAAACATTATTTTAAGAAATGCAGGAAACGAATATACAGAATAACCTATCAAGTTTCCTGTGCATAAGAAGCTATTTTAATCTCACCTGTCCTCAATTCACTCAGAGGTTACTGTAATAACATTATAGCATTATGTCCATATAGAGAACCTACACTTTCCAATGGTGAAATAATAATTAATTACACAAATCGGTTAATTTAGCTTCCGATATTACTTCATACAAACAAAGAAACATTCTCTGTATGCTGTGATTCATAGCTTTCGATTGTTGTTGACCAAGGCCCCTTATAGACGAAGTCATTTGTTCTTCATTTCATTACACCGCCTTAGATGGCAGTTATTTTAATTTTAAAACTCATTTAATTCATTAAATATCAGTCCTATCAAAATTTTCCAGGAATAAAACGTATCGGATATGATTTTTAAAGAAATGTTTGTTATGTAACATTTTTCACAAAAATCAATAATAAGCGAGATATTTCGATTTATTTAATTCAGGCTCCCTTATAACCCCACTTTTAAATAATGTATTTTGAATGCCATATAGCCTAAAATCTAAGTTACAACGAACTTAATTTATATTCCTATTTTCATCGAAATCGGTTCAGCCATTATCGCGTGAAAAGGTAACAAACATACAGACAGACATACAAACAAAAATTTCAAAAAAGCGATTTTCGGTTTCAGGGTGGTTAATTATATATGTTAGGACCAATTATTTTTGGAAAATCGAAAATTACCAGAAAAATTTTGTCTACAGATTTATTATTAGTATAGATTAGAAGTTTTTGTAGTAGGCCTAATAAAACACGTTGAAACTTCAGTACTACCAGCAAATTTTTTTACGAATCTTGAGAAAAATGATGCTTAGTTATTCTTGATTAAATCTTTATTTGCACGTGAGGAATAAAAAGTAAACTTCACTGTTCACTCTTTGCACCTACGCCTAATTTCAAATAATATTAAGTGATTAGCTTTCAGACTTCCAGAGTAAATTCATTCAAACGATTTTAATTTTTTGTTATACTATTCGAAATTTTTTTAACTTTCATACCCTGTCATAGCTAGGCCTTAGAAACATTAAATGTTTCGGTCCACGTGTCGGCGTGTTCATCGGAAGGTACGGAAAGTGGAAATCTATTTGTTGGATCAGTTGCTAAGAACTATTGTTCAGAACTACTGACGATAAGACCAAAACTTATATTATCTAGGTCTCTCCTATCCATACCCTACCTGCCCTGATGATGGAATTAATACAAGGTCCCGAAATCTTGGATGTTCATCTATAGAGCGATCGGAATTTAGAAAATATCATTTGGTAAACATGAGTCTTCTTAGCGCACATTCCCCCCCTTTGTAGTATAACTAAACTAAGTTATTTACGTATTTTATAATGTATACAAAATAACAGAAGTAAATACGATGGTAATTTCATAGACAGGTTGGCAGAACTGTGAAGTGGATGACGCAACACCAATGAAAATTAAGTTAGTTGCAGTTGAAGGATTGAGGAAGAAGCACGTATGTTCATTTCGTCCATAGCATACTCTGTGTTTAGGCAACGTGAGCTAGAAATGGAGCCTACACGTTTCACGGGTACTGTGACGATCGAATCTTTACGTTGCAAATCCCCCCTCCCACAGAAATCCACACTTCCACACTTTGTGATGGTCCTATCAGCAAGTTTGCAACGTCCAGGCGTTTCTGCTTCTGTTCAACAGCCAAGCAGGGAGGGACCATTCGCGCAGAAATTTTTCTCTTCTTCAAATTCTTTGTCAACATACGGGATAATGATTTTGGTAAAATCCGGTAGCATCTGAAAGTTCCTTACATGTCGCTCGACGATCTTGAAGAGCATCCGACACAAGTCTCACACTTTGTTCATGTGTTGATGTTTTCGGCCTTCCTGGTCTTGCAGCAACGTCTAAGCTGACACGAAAACGAATAGCCCAACGAGAAACTGTACTACTGTTCACTATAAACTCACCACAAACTCCGCTCCGCTGTGGATTTCTGTGAGGTTTTGCCATATAAAGATTCCATCTTTGATCTTCAATCGTCACAGTACCCGAGACACATGTAGGCACCATTTCTAGCTCTCGTTACCTAAACACAGAGTATGCTAAGGACGAAACGAACACACGTGCTTCTTCCTCAGTCCTTCAACTGTAACTAACGTAATTTTCATTGGCGTTGCATCATCCACTTCACATTCTACCAACCTGTGTATTATTTATATTCCATTCATTTGGTTATTGGAAATACAACAAAGTAATACATCACAACTCTGTTTTGTGAGGAATATAAAGTGTTTATATTCGACGTTGAGCATTGCTTTTAGCACACCAATCGATTCGTCTCGTTGTCCTGTATCATCCTGATGCTCCTTCATCAAATTCGTCTTGGCTTTTTGAGCGACAATCTTCGACATTGCAGAGATTATAGATCACGTCACCGAGCGTCAGAACGGACAAGATGCGCACGGCGCGAACGAGTGCAATGTTTCTGCGTCTGTTATGCCTGATACCGACATTAGAAGGCCTCGTGGAGTACAATAACAACCTGACGATACGATTCGTATGCCTAAAAGCAACGCGAAGGTCAGAATAAATTATTGTAGCATTTTATTTCACCAAACCATGTAGACGTATTCACTCCTGAAATACTTGCGGGTGTATCTGATATAGACTAACCCGTAATTTTCTTTCGCGGTTTTCCTCAACTATAAGACAATAATGAAGGATGTGTGGAGGGGAGAAAAATGTAGAGTTCCTGCACGGAAATATCATACGTACTTAGGTACATCACAATAATATGATACGCGTAAATAATCACTTAGTGATTTAAGACTGCGCTCATTTCGTCGGATCCCGGCCACTTGGTCACTCGTAATGAGTGCACATAGTGTGTTGGACATTGTGCCACTGTCATATATAGAATCTGTAACACAGTGCATGAGGATTGGCTGCTAAATAGAAACTAAGAGGTGAAACTTAAAGAATCCAATACGGCATCGGAACTGGAATACGGTGTGGCTTAGTGGATAAAGCGTCAGCCCGGAGAGCTGAAAACCCGGGTTCGATTCCCGGTGCCGGAGATAATTTTTCTCCGCTCCACCCATCCTTCATCATATAGTAATGCAGAATTCTTGCACGGAAATATGATACGTACTTCGGTACATCACAATATAAGATAAATGTCAAGTAATTAATTGTCTCATTTTGCAAAATACCATCTCGCTATCACCAATTCCAATATAGTATATTGACGCCAAATAACCTAGTATTTGTACTCTTTTTGGTGTGGGGATGCTAAAGAAATGGTTTATATAAAGAATATATTTTTGTTCTAGCAATAAATTTATTATTATTATTATTATTATTATTATTATTATTATTATTATTATTATTATTATTTGATTCACTGTGGGCTAAAGCAAGGAGATGCACTATCACCTTTACTTTTTAACTTTGCTCTAGAGTATGCTATTAGGAAAGTCCAGGATAACAGAGAGAGTTTGGAATTGAACGGGTTACATCAGCTGCTTGTCTGTGCGGATGACGTGAATATGTTAGGAAAAAATCCACAAACGATTAGGGAAAACACGGGAATTTTACTGGAAACAAGTAAAGAGATAGGTTTGGAAATAAATCCCGAAAAGACAAAGTATATGATTATGTCTCGTGACGGGAATATTGTACGAAATGGAAATATAAAAATTGGAAATTTATCTTTTGAAGAGGCGGAGAAGTTCAAATATCTTGGAGCAACAGTAACAAATATAAATGATACTCGGGAGGAAATTAAACACAGAATAAATAGTGGGAAATGCCTGTTATTATTCCGTTGAGAAGCTTTTATCATCCTGTCTGCTGTCAAAAAATCTGAAAGTTAGAATTTGTAAAACAATTATATTACCGGTTGTTCTTTATGGTTGTGAAACTTGGACTCTCACTTTAAGAGAGGAACATAGGTTAAGGGTGTTTGAGAATAAGGTGCTTAGGAAAATATTTTGGGCTAAGAGGAATGAAGTTACTGGAGAATGGAGAAAGTTACACAACACAGAACTGCACGCATTTTATTCTTCACCTGACATAGGCCTAATTAGGAACATTAAATCCAGACGTTTGAGATGGGCAGGGTATGTGGCACGTATGGGCGAATCCAGAAATGCATATAGAGTGTTGGTTGGAAGGCCGGAGGGAGAAAGACCTTTGGGGAAGCCGAGACGTAGATGGGAGGATATATTAAAATGGATTTGAGGGAGGTGGGATATGATGATAGAGACTGGATTAATCTTGCTCAGGATAGGGACCAATGGCGGGCTTATGTGAGGGCGGCAATGAACCTCCGGGTTCCTTAAAAGCCAGTAAGTACGTAAGTATTATTTGATACAACATTTTAAGTGACTTATTAAAAACCGTTTTAATTAGATCTAATACGTGTAGAAGAAGAAGAAGAAGAAGAAGAAGAAGAAGAAGAAGAAGAAAATGATTATAATGATGATTAACGTTTGTTTTCAAATATTGAATTCTTAATATAGTTGCGTTCTAGAGGATATAACCTACCGTAGGCTAGTTTATTCCCACACAGGACGTGTAAGCTTGGAAACGAGACCACGCACTCTGTAGGCTGCGTAGTTAGGTGGGTAACGTACGCGTAAGTTACTGCGTGTACAGCACTTCGCTGGCGTCGAACTCTTCTCCCCTACCTCTAACCTTTCCCCGTGCATGCGAGAGCATTGCTTGATACCCCTGACCCCATTGCTCTGGTGTCTGATGTGTTTTATTATAGAAAACCACTCCAATCGTGTGGAGCTTGCACCAACAACAGTTACATACTGATCGTATGACGCAGGAAGTGAAAGTGCAATGACAGAAAATTGCCGCTCAGAAGTACAGTATTAGGTTTCGTACTATACTGCAGTTTGGTCAGTCGCCTTGGCTGCTAACGGTTCGTGTTTCGATTCCCGGCGTGGGCATTGGGAGACATTAATGGATCTCTCTCTCCCTTGTCCTGTGTTGTCTTAACGGTGGACCTGTACCGTGCTGACCCCACCACTAGTGAGACTCACAGTGTGTCTGTCAAGATGAAACATTTTAAGAGTCTAAAGCTAAGGAAAGAGGAAAGGAGAAGAGAAGAATGTGGGCTATTAGAAGAGAGAAGAAAAAGAAAAATAGCAGAGGCCCGCTGTTGAAGTGAGCCGGAGAATTAATGGACGCGGAACTATGTTTGTAAGCGACGGCGGTTCTGGACGAAATTGGCGACATAAATGTTTTCAATTTGTTTCAGTTATTTAATGAATGGTTTACAGAGTACAGAGTATGCTTACAGACAACAGTAGGCCTACTCGGATTCATTGTTTGAGCGTATGTAGATGGCTGCGGTGACACGTCTCGCCGTTCTACAGCCACAGAGTCCACGGAGCTTGGGTGCTGTGCTTCTGTCTTGCGGCTCTCTCTGCCGTCTCTTTTTTTTTTATTATACTGTATGCTCCGTTACATAGTAACACTACATACAATTCTTTAACTACTTTAAACTCTTTGAATTACAATTTGGATTAGGATTACGAATTAACTATTTGGATTACAATTATCATTACAATTCCTCTAGTTATAATCATCATCATCAATAACTTCAAGGTTTAGGCCGATGGCCTGTTCCGCCTCCAGAATTTTATCCATCAAACTGGTCTCTCCAACGTCTCTTTGGTCTTCCCACTCGTCTTCTTCGTGTAGGTCTATAACACCATGTTCTGAAAGGTTCTAGTTATAATAAGAACCAACATTGTCATTTTGCCTTAAAGTTTGTCAAAGTTGATTCTGGTAACAAATGTTATAAATTCTTTCAAGTAGACCTTGACGACATCACAGTTACTTGTCGGCCACTGACCTTTTAGTCTAGTATTTAGTTTTAATGCATCCCTGTCACTGTTGAGTAAAGAACACTCATATATCAAATGATCCACTGTGTGTTCTTGTTGACCGCACTTGCACCTTGCACTTTCAGCAATTTTGAATCTGTAATAGTAATCCCTAGTCTTACCGTGACCGGATAAGATGGCTGTTATTTGGCCGTTAAGTGGGATCCTCTGTTTTAGTCGATCCTGCACTACCGGGAAAAACCCTTTTCTGGAATTCCCTTTGGTTGTCTTCTCCCATTGGTCCTGCCACCTGCGCAGTCCTTTCTCCTCTGCCGTCTCTTGTACTCCGCAGCGGTGGTCTTGAGCTTGTTTGGTATATTTTTGGATGCTCTTTTCATCTGTTGTGCTCGCCTTCACTTTTGCATTCTCGCAACGTTATTTTGAAAGTTCACAAATTTTCACTACTACTTTCTGGAAACTGATTACACGAATCACTTTTTCGCGTTTGTTTAGTCGGTCTCATCGTGTTTGAATTAATCTGTTTATTTTGTATTGTATATATTTGTATAGTTTGGCTGATGAATTGTATAGCTATGCTTTAAATTGAATAGCTCAACTGAGGAATAATCGTTTGCGTTAGAAAATATAATAATCTGATTGGCTATTTAGTGTATATTTTTAGTAGAGCCATCGATGTAGCTCAGTCGGCAGACTCGCCGGCCTGCTAATCCGGAGCTGCGTTCGGGCTTGGGTTGGAACCCCGTTTGAACTCATTGATTGATTTCTTCCGAGATTTTCCCCAATCTTGGGACTGATGCCGGGTGGTCTATGGCGAGTCCTCAGCCTCACTTCATTTCACCCGCTTTGGTCTGGTTGGGTTTTTTCCGAGGTTTTCTCCAACCATAAGGCAAATGCCAGATAATCTTTTGGCGAATCCTCGGGCCTCACCTAATCTCACTATATCTTGCCAAAATATTGTAAAAAAATTGTAAAATTTTGTAAAAATTATAATTGTAATTGTAATCTTGTAAAATTTTGACTTGTTCCACATCTTAAAGCTTCATTGCTAATGTAAGATCTATTTGAATATAATAAATTAAATGAAAAAAAAGTTCTATCGGTTCAAATCTGACAGAGTTGTGCGCATAAAATGGACTCTAGAACTTAGTGTTCTAGGCACGTTTTTGGCAGATCTTGAGGGTCCGATCATTTTCTTGCGGATGTTTACTGTTAGCCCCAAATATTTTTCTAAGCACCTCATTCTCCAACACCCTTAACCTATGTTCCTCTCTCAAAGTGAGAGTCCAGGTTTCAAAACCACAAAGAACAACCGGTAATATAACTGTTTTATAAATTCTAACTTTCAGATTTTTTGACAGACTGTATGACAAAAGCTTCTCAACCGAATAATAACAGGCATTTCCCATATTTATTCTGCATTTAATTTCCTCCCGAGTGTCATTTATATTTGCTACTGTTGCTCCCAGGTATTTAAATTTTTCCACCTCTTCAAAAGATAAATTTCCAATTTTTATATTTACATTTCCTACAATATTCTCGTCCCGAGACATAATCATATACTTTGTCTTTTCGGGATTTACTTCTAAACCTATCTCTTTACTTGCTTCAAGTAAAATTCCTGTATTTTCTCTAATCGTTTGATCTTAATTCTGGAGTAATTAATTTTTCTTCTGCAAAAAATGTATTTTTTTTCAATAAGTTTTCATAGCACAAAAATTGTTATATAATCCACAGTTTGAAAGATCGAGAGATTGGTTTTGCAGTAAAAAAACTTCATTTTTTCACAGGCATTTGGTCCCTTTTTAAAAATCAGGCAATTTCACATAAGTTTAAGGACAGGAGTGCAACATCACTTTCGAAGAGGTGTTCTTAAACTTCTGGTAGAACCTGTACGTGGCTTGTTAGTATCGAAATCGTGGTGAGATGTTTTAGTATAAAATATGTAGTGATTCCTGCATGACATGCAAAGCGAGTTATGCTTTGATTTGTCCCTCTGAACTTGACTCTAGTTCCCGTCGTACACAAAGTAGATCAATGTTAAACTGTATCGATGACTCTAGCAACGCTATCCAATGCATAATGAAATGACGACAACAGTGTGGACATGAAACTTAACGCCCAGCTTTCGTAGTCCGTCAGATACAAATATTCATACATACACACATAGACTATATGTGCGCGCGTAGCGTATGTATGTATGTATGTATGTATGTATGTATGTATGTATGTATGTATGTATGTATGTATTGTATGTATGTATGTATTGTATGTATGTATGTATTGTATGTATTGTAAGTATTGTATTGTATTGTATGTACAGTATATATGTATGTATGTATATGTATGTATGTAGGCCTATGTATGTATGTATGTATCTATGTATGTTGTGTGTATGTATGTATGTTGTGTGTATGTATGTATGTATGTGTGTATGTACAGTATGTATGTATGTATGTATGTATGTATGTATGTATGTATGTATGTATGTATGTATGTATGTATGTATGTACATTATATATGTACAGCATGTATGTATGTACATTATGTATGTACAGTATGTCTGTGTGTAATGTATGTATGTATGTATGTACAGTATGTATGTATGTACAGTATGTATGTATGTATGTATGTATGTATGTATGTATGTATGTATGTATGTATGTATGTATGTATGTATGTTGTGTATGTATTGTATGTACAGTATGTATTATGTACGTATTGTACAGTATGTATGTATGTATGTATGTATGTATGTATGTATGTATGTATGTATGTATGTATGTATGTATGTATGTGTATGTAATGTAATGTAATGTAATGTATTATGCTATGTGATTTATGAATGCCTGTAAGTAGACCTATATATGTAGACTTATGTATGCATGTAGTCCTGTAAAATTAAATTATGGCTTATTTAACGACGCTCGCAAATGCAGAGGTTATATCAGCGTCGCCGGTGTGCCGGAATTTTGTACCGCAGGATTTCTTTTACATGCCAGTAAATCTACTGACATGACCCTGTCGCATTTAAACACACTTAAATGCCATCCACCTGGTGCCTGGATCGAACCCGCAACCTCGAGCACAGAAGGCCAGCACTATACCGACTGTACTATCCAGGCCGACTCCAAGTGGTTATGTCGCAAGGTCATCGAAATGGGGGAAATCATGTCACAGTTACTTAATGGGACCCTTTCCTTTAAATTAATTTAAACAGTTGTATAACATTACGTAGGAGTCCAATAGAAAAAATGTTTTCAGGAAATAGCTAAGACAGTCCAAGCAACAAGCCTTTACAGAGGGGCAGCAGAAGAGGGTGGAGGAAACAGAGATGCTGCATAACCACTCGGACGGACAGAGCTTTTGATTTAAACGTTTATCTCGAAACAATTCTACATTGAGTTTTTTTAACTTGTAGACTATTTTTCTGTTTTAAATAATACTTCGTACGCTGTTTAAAAATATATAGCCTTGTCGGTCATTCTAGGACTACATATCGCTTCAAGTTTTTATTTAAAAAACTGAGTAAGTGCAAAGCTGTATTACGATGCATAGGTACCTTTCTGTAGAAATACGTGTGGATGTGGGGAACAAGGGGACGGCAAGGAGAATAAGAGGAAAACAGAACAAGGGGAATACAAGGAAAACAAGGAGAATACAGGGAGAACATGAGGACGAGAACGAGAAAAGGCGGAATACAAGTGTGAAAAGGGGAATACAAGGAAAATATGGAGAAGACAAGGAGAACAAGGGGAATATAGGCTAAGAAGAAAAAGGAAAACAAGGAGAATAAGGAAGCACAAGGTGAATGCAAATGGAACAAGGGGAATACAGGGAGAACATGAGGACGAGAACGAGAAAAGGTGGAATACAAGGGTGAAATAATTGATAATAATCTAAGTTGGAATTTTCAAGTTAAAGAAACGATAAAAAAAATCTGTTCCTCCATTCACTGTTTGAGTCGCTTGAGAAACTTCTTGCCCCAGCAACTAAAACTTACCCTAGTGCAAACCCTAGTAACGCCGCACTTCGATTATTGTGACGTTTTGTTAAGTGACCTAAGTTCTGAATTGTCAGTCAAGTTACAGCGAGCTCAGAATATGTGCGTCAGATACGTGTGCAACATCCGACGGTATGATCACATATCACCGTCCTTCGCAAGTCTCTCGTGGCTCCGACTTAAAGAACGTAGAACTTTACACTCTTTGTCTTTACTCTTTCGAATTCTGCACACTTCAACACCAAATTACCTTTCGTCTCGTTTCTCTTATCTATACTCTAACCACGATGTAAATACCAGATCACTTATCTGTGGCACGCTAAGTATACCTCTTCATAGAACATCTTGTTATTCATCATCTTTTACAATATCCACCTCGCGTCAATGGAATTCCTTGTCACAAAGTATTAGGGGCTGCAAGACAATAAACACCTTTAAGAACAGCTTAAAAGATAACCTTATTAGCATTTCACTCCAATCATACTGATTTAAACTATCACTGACTACATTGTTACTTTTTTCTTTAGACATCATCCTGATAGTGCTGTATTTTAATTGTCTCGTAATAATCTCTTTCTATTATCTAATATTATTTGAAATATATTAACATTCTATGTATTTTAGTTTAATTCTGCTACACAGTTTATTTCAGTGTTTAATTAATAGTTCATAGTATTTTGTTGTTTAATTTGTAAATAACTTTTGTATACATGTAACTCTCATCTCAATCAAATTGTTGGATTCTTTGTAAGTTCATGCATATGTATATACACTTTTTGCTGGTTGAGTGGAAGAGAAGGCCTTACGGCCTTAACTCTGCCAGCTAAAATAAATCATTATTATTATTATTATTATTATTATTATTATTATTATAAAAAGGGAATACAAGAAGAACATGAGGAGAACGAGAAAAGGCGGAATACAAAGGTGAAAAGGGTAATATAAGGAGAATATGGAGAAGACAAGGAGAACAAGGGAATAGAAGGAAAACAAGGAGAATAAAAGGAGTACAAGGAGAATGCAAGGGGAATGCAGGGAGAACATGTGGACGAGAAGGAGAAAAAGCGGAATACAACGGTGAAAAGGGGAATACAAGGAGAATATGGAGAAGACAAGGAGAACAAGGGGAATATAAGGAAAACAAGGAGAATAAATGGAGTACAAGAGGAATGCAAGGGGAACAAGGGGAATGCAGGCAGAACATGGAGAAGGCAAAAGAGAACAAGGGAAACATAAGGATAACAAGCGAAATACAAGCATAACTATGAGAATACAAGAATGGCAAGCAAAATTGCACAAAGAGAACAGGTGAAATAAAAGGAGAACATATGGAAGGTAAGGAGACATGAGGAAAAAGGGAAAAACAGGAAGACAATAGAAACAAGTGGAAGATGAGGAAACCAAGAGAAAGACAAGGATAACAAGGGGTCAAGGACAATAAATAAAATACAAGAAGAATGTGTAGAAGATACAACGAGAAGAAGGGTAAAACAAGAAAATAATAGGAACACGTGGAGAACAAGGGAAAAACAAGAAGAAAAAGAAGAAGGGGAAGAGAAGGATTTCATGGGGATTACAAGGAGACAGAGGGAGATACAAGGGAAAAACAAGAAAATAATTGAAAGAAGGGGAAGGCGAAGAAAATAAGACAATGATAAGGATGACATGGGGGTAAAGAAGAATAACAGAAATACAAGGAGAAGAAGGGAAAACAAAGAGAAGAAGGGGAATACAAGAAAATAAGAGGAACACATTGAGAACAGAGGAAAGACAAGGAGAACAAGGGGAAGACAAGGATAACAAGCGGAATACATGGAGGACAATAGGAAGGCAGGGAAAATAAGAGGGCGTTAAAGAAAACAAGTGAAATACAGAAAGAACAAGGGAAATATAAGGACAACAAGAATAATAGAAGGAAAACAATAGAATACAGGGAGAATAAGAAGAATACAAGGAAACAACGATATACAAGAAGAAGAAGAAGGGGAGTACAAACAAGAACAATAGGACGACAAGGAGAACGTTAAGAATGCATGGAGAAAAGGGGAAGTTTAGGAAAAGAAAGGGGAGTACAAATGGAACAAAGGAAACGCAATGAGGATAAGGGGAATATGTTGAGAAAAGAGAAAACCAGGAAGCGACAAGGAGAAGGAGTGGAGTAAAGGAATACAGGGGGATGACTATGAAAATAAATGAACAACAAGGAGAACAAGGGCAATACAAGGTAAACAAGGGGACGAAAAGGAGGGGTTTGCATTTTTCTGTGACTGTTTAATCCCAAATTACTCACAATGCCTAGTGCAAGTAGATCTCCATTCTTTCATGTCCTTCGCACTAAGTTTCGTTCGTCTTTTTGTTTCCGGTACTCAATTTGCAGGAGACTGAATGGGTCCCAGGTTCGCTGTGAAAGTTTTAGCAATGATAAAGAACCTGCCGCCACCCGGATTTGAACCTAGGAGCGTCTAATTCGTAGTTAGTTACACAACCAACTAACTGCGCTACCCAGCTGCCAAGTTCTTTAGTACAAATTTGCAACATTTGTGGAATAGTTCCTGAGTAAATGTACCCTATACTTCCTCTAGTTTAACCAGTGGCGGCTGATTGACCGAGGCAAGTGAGGCTGGGCCTCAGTCACTTGGCTTAACTGAAATCAAATTTTGTTTTTATGTAATGTATTAGTTATTTGAATGAAGCATATATCGCTGTAGACGCATTTGAAAACTTTGTGATGTAGATAGACATGTTTTGCAGTAAAATTTGTTCCTGAGGCCGGGATCTCTCGTGCCGGGTCTGGCTTGCAATGTATATAGACCTGTTTTGCAGTAAAATTTGTTCATGAGGCCAGGATTGCTCGTGCCGGGTCTGCTTCTGGATTTTCGTTTGTCTTCGCGGGCTTTTGACGTTGCGCTTTAAACGTTGTAACTGAGGCACAATTCGTCTGGCCTGGTCAGGTTTCACTCCTCTCAACCATGGGCCGGCCTCAAGGTAGAGTGGGGTGGGAATAGCAATGGTGACTTGTCTTCCTAAATAGGCCATAAATAACAAACATTCCAGCTCTTTGGCAGACAGAGACCCACACTATTCTCTCCTCTTATGTCTTAGTTTATGACTTAAGCGAGGGCGTTGTACTATTGTACTTCGTGTAGTGAATCTGGGCCAATGTTGTTATGTATTTCGGGAAAATATAAACAGAAACAAATGCGAGAAATAATGCTGGTGTAGTTAATTCATTGTTAGAGTGTCCTTTTTCGAGAACAAATAATATTGAAAGAAAGGAAGTTTTAAATAAAGAGATAGACTACCGAGATACCTACGACATCGCTGACAATTTTTCTGACAGATAATCTTAAAACGCGAGTTTCTATTGCATCCTGGTATGGGCAACATAAATGGTTAAGTGGTAATGTGATGCAAAATAAACTTTTCTGTTGGCCTTGTTTGTTGCTGTCAGAGGAAAAAAATAAAAAGAAAAGAAAGAAAGGGAAATTTCAACACATAATATGAGTTCCTTCATCACACTGAAACAATAACTGAAACTCAGAGCATAACAGCTTATTTGGTGAGTGAAATTATTATTTTTCATTACTAGTAATAATAATAGACTAATAGTAATAATAATAATAATAATAATACAGTAATAATGATATTAATAATATAACAACAATAATAATTAATATCATAAATAAACATTTTCTATCGGAGGCATTTAAATTAGTTGCATCTGGCCTCACCGAGGATTTGGATCACCGGCCGCTACTGAGTTTAACATTATCGAGATAGGGTATACCATTCTCCCTTAAGAAAAAACCGATTCGAATATGGTTTAATAATTCGTGGATTAAAATAGGAAGCAGTGAGGTTGATATATACAATACGGGGCACGTATAGAAATCGTCATGGGATGCTTTGTCACCTGAATGACCCGCGAAACGCATGCAAATCCCGTACCACTCTCACCGGAGATGGTTTCGAGACGCAGATGGAAACTCGGCATCAATGTCGTCACAGCTAGTTCGCGCTGTACCCGCTCTAGCCAAGGTCACGCCAGATTAGCTACTTGCGATTCTGGACGCGTCTGAGATATCAGAGAAGTGTGGCAGCGCACCGGAACTGACGAGGCTGCAGTCCGCAACGCACGCTCACTGCAATGATGATGATCATGATCGTGATTATGGTTCGGATTTCTTTGACGTCATATTTTCACAAACTTAAATTGAACATTTTGCAATTCATTTTTAATTTTCAGAGAAGTCTATATTGTATCTTAAAAGTATTTATTTCAGTCACTGACTTCACAGCATATGTTTAAGGTGCTGCACCTTTAAAATTACATGTTAAAGGACGTATGAACGTTTTCGTTGGTCTGCGCCAACATCATCAGATACGAAGTACATATTTTGGCAATATCAGTGCTCTCTACATAATATCTACAAATACAAAACATATTTAGTGGCATGCAAAGTGAGACATATTAAAAAACCAACATTGCTGTGATACACATTGACATTCATATATGACTGTCTTGATTGTCACTTACTTAAAATACACGTATAGATTACAAAAAATATTGATTCACACACACACACACACACACACACACACACACACACATACATATATATATATATATATATATATAAATGCAAGTCTTCACATATGAGATAATAAAATGACATGATTTAAAAGTGATAAAAATAATAAAATATAAAATTAAGATAAAAAGTATTATGAATGTGAAGAGTTGCAAAATTTTTAAGAAATAGGAATATAATAAATGTAATTACTGTAATTTTGCAACTCTTCACATTCATAATACTTTTTATCTTAATTTTATATTTTATTATTTTTATCACTTTTAAATCATGTCATTTTATTATCTCATATGTGAAGACTTGCATTTATATAAGTTATATATTTATATATATATATATATGTGTGTGTGTGTGTGTGTGTGTGTGTGTGTGTGTGAATCAATATATTTTGTAATCTATACGTGTATTTTAAGTAAGTGACAATCAAGACAGTCATATATGAATGTCAATGTGTATCACAGCAATGTTGGTTTTTAATATGTCTCATTTTGCATGCCACTAAATATGTTTTGTATTTGTAGATATTATGTAGAGAGCACTGATATTGCCAAAATATGTACTTCGTATCTGATTATGTAGGCGTAGACCAACGAAAATGTTCATACGTCCTTTAACATGTAATTGTAAATGTATAGCACCTTAAACATATGCTGTGAAGTCAGTGACTGAAATAAATACTTTTAAGATTAAATTGAACATATTTCTAGCTCTTCTGAACACAATGGCACGGTTTTTATTGGTCACATAAGTGCATGCTTTACTATACTTTAACATTAAGTCGTATTTCTCGTGGTTGAATGAAGTTTGTAGGTGATTGGAGTCGTCAGCAATAAGTTGTCCAAACACGAAATACTAAAGAATGTTGGGAATATGGCCAAATTATTGCTGATCGGCCTCACCTTCACTCTTTCCAAACATGTGACGTTAAAGAAGTTCCAACCCCGCTGTTACCAGGAAGTAATTCATAAACAGTCACTGATCCTGTTGACATGGCTAAAAAGAATTACTCACGCAGAGGACAGACGTTCGACATTTTTCACTCCTCTTTCCTCCTTTCAGTTTTTATATTGTGGACAATCCGTTATAGCCAATATAAATAGTTTTTAGGTAACGGAAATTCGAACCTAATGATGGTGATAGTATGTATATTCAGCATGTAGTATCAATGTCCCAGATTGATTGTAACTCAACAGATAATAATTCAACCAAAATTGTGCACCGAAAATTGTCCTTAAGTTAAATGTTTACTGTTTCAATTCATGCATTCATAGTGCTCTGCCCAAGGGCAGGTCTTTCATTGCAAACCCAGCATTCTCCATTCTTTTCTATTTTCTGCCTTGCTCTTTATCTTCGCATATGATCCATATATCTTAATGTCGTCTATCATCTGATATCTTCTTCTGCTACGAACTTCTCTTCCGTTCACCATTCCTTCCAGTACATCTTTCAGTAGACAGTTTCTTCTCAACCAGTGACTCATCCAATTCCTTTTCCTCTTTCTGATCAGTTTCAACATTATTCTTTCTTCACCCACTCTTTCCAACACATTTTCGTTTCTTATTCTGTCTGTCCATTTCACACGCTCCATTCTTCTCCATATCTACATTTCAAATGCTTCTAGTCGCTTTTCTTCACTTCGTCGTAATGTCCATGTTTCTGCTCCATACAATGCTATACTCCACACAAAGCACTTCACTATCTCTTCCTTAGTTCTTTTTCCAGAGGTCCGCAGAAAATGCTCCTTTTTTCTATTAAAAGCTTCCTTGGTCATTGTTACTCTCCTTTTGACTTACTGACAGCAGCTCATGTTACTGCTTATAGCCTAGTAGTAACTGAGGAGCGTTTTTGCAAAAGTCGATAGATGCAGAAATCAAGATTTTACAGAAATTACACTAAGTGACAGGATCTATCGAGTTTTGAAAAAAACCTGGAAGGTTTTTTAGTCTCTACATACGGTATGAATCATGTTTTGGTAAATCTGATTTCGTAAATCGATTCCGGAGGTAGAAAACATACGATATAGGCTAATATGTAACTCACTTTCGAAAATTTCTGCATCTATCGACTTTTGCAAAAACGCTCCTCAACCCCAAATATTTGAAGCTGTCCACTTGCTCTACTGCCTCATTTAGAATTCGCAAGTTTACCTTCTTTACTTTTCTTCCTATGACCATGGTCTTCGTCTTGTTGGCATTTATCTTCATTCTATACAGCTCACAGCTGTCATTTAGCTCCAGTAGCATATCCCTTAATATATCTCCTCTTCTGTTACCAACGCCATATCATCAGCAAATCATCTTCTTCCTACTAGCACTCCTCTCATGTTCTGAAAACAATTCTTCATTAAATACTCCAAGTAGATGTTGAAAAGAGTAGGTGATAGAGGGCATCCTTGTCATACTCCTCTCCCTATTTCACTTTCTGCTGACAATTCTTCTTCTCTCCTCACCAATTTTCTTTAGGATCGCTGTCAGTTTATTCCAATCCACTCCGTCAAACGCCTTTTCTAAATCCACAAATACTATATACATTTCTTTATTCTTCTGTAGGCGTCTTTTGCCGATTGTTCGTAGCAGTGCAATTGCTTCTGTTACAATGTACCATACTAATCTCCTCGCCAAACTCAGTCGGAATAGAGAGGTCAATTTACCTTACTGCAAATATTAATTATATTTAAGCAGGTGGCCATGCATTAAGGGCTCATACCTTTATGACTCTCTTATATAGGGTAAACTAGGGTCTGTTGGACAGTCGGGCATGTTGGACACTCCGTACTTTAACGTGTTACCACGCCACTTGTGGGCACCACATTCAGCTAGAATTCAATGACGGAAGTGGCTACTTCCGTCATTGACTTCTAGCTGAATGTGGTGCCCACAAGTGGCGTGGTAACACGTTAAAGTACGGAGTGTCCAACATGCCCGACTGTCCAACAGACCCTAGTTTACCCTAATTATGTTAGGAGGTAGGCCTGGGTATATTGTAGGAAGTCCCCTTGGCTTGGTTTTTCGAGAATCTGACGTGAGACTGGTCCTTACACTTAGTCAAAATCTGGCCCATTGTCCGTTCTATAACATATAGGCTATAGGCCTACGATGATTGTATAAGTCCGACATGTAACCTGGGTGGCATTCGTGAATCCGATGTTAACAGGTGAGCCATCCTGCCTGATAAGCTCCAGGGAACTGGATTCCCAGCCCCTTTCCTTTATCAGTATCGGAAAACCATATATTGAAGACCTCCCCGGAAGAAGGATGTAATTTCAAACTCTTGAAACGTGTGATGTACGTGGAAAAGTAATTTTGAAGCATTTATTTATAACAAATTATTGCGTTCAATGCCTGAATAAACTTGTATCTTTGTTTAGTCAAATGGTTGTGATAATAATGTACAACTAATGAAATATGTCCCTGAAATTATTTTATTCCATCCTAGCATTATAAACAGGTTACTACATCGAATATCGTTCATAATTAGTAATTGACTGGCACATAAAAATTCAACCCTTCTTGTTGTCCTTGTCTTTCCCCTTACTCTCTTTACCCTCCACTTATTCTCCTTGTCTCCCTCTTTTCTCCTTGTATTCCCCTTGGCTTCCACGGTTCTCTTTGTTTTTTCGTTGTTGTTCTTACCTTCCCTTTGCTCCCGTTCTTTTTATATTCCTCTTGTTATTCTCGCATTTCCCTTATTCGTCATGCAAGGATAACATGAGGAAAACAATGAGAACAAGGAAAATTCAAAGATAGGGAGGGAAATATAAGGATAAAAGAGAAAGTGCAAGGATAAGAAGGGAAAAATGAGGAGAACAAGAGATATACAGGTAGAAGAAGGAGAATGTCGAGAGAACAAGGACAACAAAGGGAAGAAAATTATACAGGGACATCATTTTATTTTTACTTGCATTTTTATTGTACCTGCATTTCTGAATGTACTTCACTCTCACCCCTTCACTAATGTCCTTGCTCCCGTCAGACACACAAACTTACGGCCGCTGTTGCATTCGAAGTCTTCAAGCACTGAAGTAAACACTGCAGTGTATAGTGTGTTTCATAAATATGATTGCATTTTCTATAGAAGAAAGAACCTATATTAATAGACTAATATCATACTAAAAAATTATATTCAAGAAACGATAAATTCAATTTCAGAGAATATGCTTCAAAATGTTTTTAATAATATGCGTACTGAATTGAAGCCTGCATTGTAATGAACGGCAACCATTTTCAGCAACTTGTTTAAAAATTCAGATTAGCATTTTTTGAATTGAGGTGGCTAGAAGCAAAGGAATGCTAGTGACATTTGTAATAACATGAGTTAAGTGCATCCAGTGTAAGCAAAAGTATCTAAAATTTTAGTGGCAAAGGGATATTTTAATCGCATCAAACATTAAAATTTAAATAAAAATTTCACCGATTTTACGAAAGCTTAAATATTTAAACCCCATTTTCTCAAAGGTAACTTAAGTGCACTTACAGCCCTTTACTTATGACCCCCTCAATTTAAATGCTCTCTCTATATTGTATATTAACACCAATAATTAATATGCTAAGTAAAGTAGACATTACATAACGAACATAGCCGCCTGAAAAGTTGAGTTTTTGAAAAAAAAAATGTTACAACTTTACTGTATTTTGATAAATTCCGTAAAAGTGATGATCAAACTGAAAATCGTAATATCGTATTTCCCTACAACATAAATGTATACACTATTTTTCTCTCCTCCTATACCTAGTAAAATGATTTGTTTACATATTGCACTAGTAACATCAAACTCCTGTAATGGAAGGGGGCAACAGTGTTTCCGAGTATAGCCAGGTTAATGTTAAAAATGTTGGTAAAAATAAAGTGATGTCCCTGTACAAGGATAACAAAGGGAATGCAAGGATAACCTGAGAAAGGAAGGAAAACAAGGTGATTACAATGAGAGCAAAGGGAATACAACGAGAACAAGGGGATTACAAGGAGGACACAGAGAATACAAGAAGAATAACAGAAATACAACGAGAACAGTGGGAGTAAAACGAAAACAATAGGAATACAACGAAAACAACTGTAATGCAAAGATAAAAAAGAAAATACAAGGTGAATAAGGGAAGCCAAGGATCATACAAGGATAAAAAGAGAAAGACAAGGTTAACAAGGGGAATACAAGGAGAAACACAGGACTGCAATGATATCAAAAGAAATACAAGGAGAACAAGACGAACACTAGCAGAACAAGGGAAATACAAAGAGAACAAGGGGAATACAAGGAGAGCAAAAGGGTTTTATTTTTATATGATAATCAATTTCCAAATTATCTCTCATACCTAGTGAGGGGAAGACCTAGTTCTATGTCAAAATTTTCAAAACGTCGCCGAAATGAAAATTATGCTACTAATATTAATAAAATGGTAAATAACTTACACAGATGTCAGAGTAGATCATATAAATGTAAAATATATCCCATTAACAGTTGGTAGGCCTAATGTAAAGTGATGGAATTCTGTGTTAGAAATATCTTTCCTTAACGTAATGAGCCTACTATTTCGAGTGTTGCTTAATAAATAAGAAATTTCATTTAATTATTTTTCAAGTTAAGGATTAGTTTTTTGTTTTAGTCCCATATATTTAATAATTTTAATGACAGCCTCATGGTCTCTGCTCTCTATGGTATATGCCTAGATGACAATTGAATCTATTTTGGGTCTTATAGCTCCTATTTTAACGCGATAGAATAGTTTTTTTTGGTATGTTGTTTTTTTTTAGACCTTCTGTTAATAATTTCTCTCTGCACATCAGCATATTGTCTCCAATTCCATCGACGCCATATAATCACGTAGTTGATAAGTATCGTTAAATAAATTATTAACAAACGTTTGTGATAACTCATTCCACATTGTGTTGATTAAGTTACGCAATGTTGTAATTCAGATACTAAATAACTCTCTGATGTTAATTAAAGATTACATGTATAGAAATGCACGAAATATGAGTAAGAAAAAAACACGCTGTGATGTGAAATGTCTATCAGGAGATTGATACAGCATCAGAATTAATGTGTCCGGGACTGTAACTGACTTTAGATTTGTTATCTTCGTTAATAATTATATCTCTATATATCCGCTAACTATAATCGTAACTCTTGATCGTTGGTTTATTATTACGACGCGTCGTTAACAGTTAACAATACTTGGTGGCGACAAGAATTTTGTCGATTTAGCTTTCTTTTATCTATTTTTTTTCTATCGGAGTGCAGCGTTCACTGACCTAGGGTACCGAACGCGCATGTGCGCACAACTGTTGCGCAGTCGATGCACCGACAACATCCAGAATGTTGAGGCAGGTCAGTGTTTAGTGCAGAACGCGAGTGAATATCTCATTGTTCTTAGACGGGCTTTCGATCCTACATTTAAAAAAAGAACTTAATTATTAGATGTTTTGCTTTGTGTCTCAGTGTGATTATTATGTAGTTATCTATCACCATGTTCAGTGTTCGTAATTGTTAGCAATAAGTGGATAAATATCTTTGATTATATTGCGTCTGTTGAAGTGTTTGCATCTTACGCGGTAGCTAGAAAGCACTGTGTAAGTAATTAAATCGACGAGTGAAACTATTTTAATTTCGTACAATTCTAGATAACTGAAACTTACGTTTATTTATTGTATTTCGTAGTAAGGAAATACTACTCTGGTACCGTGTAAATCGAAACAGACTATATAATATGTTTAGATATTCTACACGAAGGATTATTTTAAATATAATTAACATATGCAATTAACATTTCTGTTAATCACTTACGATTTTAGCGTACAAATATAAGGATTGAGTGATAAAAAAAGTTGATATCTCTCTTTCTATACATGAAGGTTTGTAGACAGCTTGTTATTCATTATGTAACTGTCGGGGCCCCTCAGGGATCTTAGAGCGAATATTAAAGGAAAGGAATGTAGTGATACTACTATTTCTGGTGTAACGCCTACAACCGTTGTGTATATGCAGCCAACTCTATACGTTGGTTGTGTGTGTTGTCTATTTTCCCGGCGTTCTGAAATAGAAAGCTGATACATTTAGAATCGTGTTTTTGTTTGATGATGCGTGTTTAGTTGAATTTCTGTAGCTTCGTTACTGAGGTATTTATTAAAAAGATACTGTGATGTTTTTTTCTAAAATAAATAAATTCTTTGCGAGAAATAATTGTTGATGTTATAAAATATTCCTTAGGGATTCTTCACCACCATTTACACTTTTCAAATTAATATTTTAAACTATTCTTTTTAACTTAACATTTGATAATATTCCATATTGTATATATATATATATTTTTTTTTTTTCTTCAGAAATTTAAAGTTTTATATATCTTGATTTGTTATTATAATTTTAAAATTTATTGTTTAAACTATATAATTGTTGCACAATTCTGTTGTATTCTAAACCCCCATGGTCAACTGAAGTTCAGCAGTAGACGAAAATTATTCAATTTTTATTAGTAATAAATATTTAACTTTTTTACAATATAGTGTTATTTTATAATTCTTTCAGGAAATGGTATGTAACGAATCTCATAGGTAAATGAATTAACTTATAAAGAACAAATATTTTTTTTTAATTTAGGTAATATGGTATGGTATATAATTTGATGCTGTAATGTATGTGTCATTTTACGAAAGTACAATATAGGATTTATCAGAGATCGAAAACATAGTAACAAATTTAATAATAATAATAATAATAATAATAATAATAATAATAATAATAAAACTTATTAAATTTGAGATATATTTAATTTTTTAATATCATCGAATTCTACGTGGTAGAAATAATCGTACGTTCCACTCACATATTTTAGAAATTATTGAAGTTACTACTCTGATATTAAAATGATAACTTAAATGTGAGTATTTTACATTAATTCAATTATCAATAAGCCTATAGGTTCTACTATATAAGTTCTCAATTATAGGAAAACAAAGTATTTCACTATTTTCATAATTTTCTTACATTTGAGGTTGTCATGAAATTTCACGATATTACTTAGTTATAAATAATTCCTGTATAATATTTCATATTTTCGAGAACTTCTACAATTTGTAAAAAATATAGACTATTATTCTGTTCTCTAACGATCAGCTTATTTAAGCTATTAAATGTCTATAAAATTTTATTTATCTCTTGGACTGATAACGAGATAAAATTCAATTTCCTGTAAACTTAGACACTGAAAATATCATTTGTAATTTTTGTATACAAGTTCAGTGTAACATTCCAATTTCTCAGTAATGTTCCGTATGTTTTTATTTTATAAGTACTTAAATATTTTATTTGGAAATATAAAAAGTTTTATCAATACGCCTAATTTAATAAAAACGTTACTTTGAATGCAATACACCATATTACACAGACTGCCTTGAAAAATTGCGTGTGTACACAGAGAGGTAGATATTAAGATAAGTTATCACTTATCTCGCGTAGGTGTTTCTCTTGTCTATCACGTGACATTCCTCTCCCAGTTCAGTGCCACCTCACCCACAACCTTATCAAGTCTACCACTAGATGGGGTCGGCTCGAAATGTTGGTGCGCTGCGTCGCCATATTGAATCTGGATTAATTATGCCGCTTTGCAACTTTCATTTGTTGAAGCAACCTTGAAGGGTGGGTAACGGGTTTTGAGGTGAACGCCATGTTGGGATGACCTATTTGTCATACTTACTCGTACAGCACTTAGTGACCTACTTACGTAGGACTTCGTGATATTTTGAGTTTGCATTTTCTAAAATTCAAGATGTATTTGAATTTTTGTTTTTCATGAACTCATATAATTTAGCGACTGTGATCATTTCAAAATCATTCCGAATTTTAAATAGGCCTAATTGATATAATTAACAATTTTTTTCAATTATATGTAAAGTTGAATTTCTTAGACTATAAAATTCCAATATAACGAAAGCGTAAGTTAGACCAAGATTTAAATGAAATTATTACATTTTTGAATTGATAAATATTTATATTTGATTAAAACGTTTCTTGATGTTTATGTACTTCTTCAGTGGAATGAATATCGTAAATATTTGTACACTAACGAGTTTTGAGTAATTTTGAACATTTATTTTCATTCTTTAATTCGTACCACGAATAATAAAACAAAAAAAAATTAATGTATTGTTTAGGCCCTAAATGAAAATTCTGAGTATTAACAAATTTAAGAAATGTGTTTCCTGCCTCAAAATTCTTGTTTTTTTTTTTTTTTTTTTTTTTTTTTTAATGACAACAGAAATGAAATTAATATATAGTAGTTTAGTAGTAGTACATAATTACTTATATTTATTTAACCTGGTAGAGATAGAGCCATCAGGCCTTCTCTTCCTCTCCACCAGGGGATTACAACTACAATATTAAGAATACAATTACAATTAATATTAAATTTAAAAATACAATAAACATCAAATTACTAGAAGATTAACCGATTAATAAAGACTGGACTGTTTATTGTGGAAGTTAAGAACAAAGAAAGATAGGCCTATTTTTTACTTAAGTAAAAATTAAACCTAGAATAAAATTATATATTGATGAAATTACCGGATATTGAAATATTTTGTGCTAGAATTAGAGAACTATTTACAAGAAGCCATGTCTGAACGAGTCTCAATTACTGACCAAGTGTCTAATATATGCAAGTGAAGACTTCGAAAGTTGCACATGAACTATTTTAACAAATTAGTATTATTTTTATTTTTTGTATAAGCGAAAATTTAAATTCAGTACTTAAATCTGGAACCTGAAAGAATTCCCATTTTTATTTATTTCGGCAAATTGAATATATTTCCTTATATAACTTAAGTAACTTAGTACCTCTGATTGAGGTTCTGGCTGATATGTACATCAATTATCAAGCAGCAATACACCTCTCTTAACGGTAGGCCTATGTGTCAGAGGAAGAGCAATTGTTTGTAACCTATACATCTTACTCTGATTAGTTAATATGCTACCGGTCAGCAATGTAGCCTATGCAATGGAGGGAGAAATAAATTGGCCACCCTACTTCATTAATTCCTGGCTTAGTTGTCCCACGAGTGAAGCTTTATTGGTATCACCTGTGATGTTTAAATCTGTCTTCGGGCAGTTGACTAAACAATATACTTAGGCTGTATGCATTTAATGATATGATGAAAGAAATTACGTTAACGCGTAGATAGACCTAAGTCGAAACTTTACACATGTTTACGCCGTTGTAGACTTCAGTAGGCCTACATTTTATAAATTCGTTTCAGAGATTGGAAAAGTTTCAGTTGTAAAAATAGTTTTTAAATTACAAAAATGCGATTATCGTGTGTCTTATATGAACAAATTGTTTGGGCCTGTAACAGGCTTGGAGAACTGGGCGACAATTGTGGCGTTGCGTCACTCATCGGATACGTCACTCACCCCTTCCTTCCATCCCCGCGTCATTGACTTCGTAGGGGAGGGGATTGGTATTCAATTTTTGTCTTATGTGATTGCGTACGGGCTACAGATACGTCATTCAACGCCGGTGGACTGTGGACGGGGAACCAACGCTTTCCCCATACTTTCCACCCCTCTCTCGGCAGTTCTACATCCCTGGCGTATACGTTAGTTTTTGAGTCAGTAAATATAGCCTAAATGGAAATTTAAGATCTACAATATTAACAGTAGGCCTAATATATCGATGTCCAAGAAATGATACCTCATATCTGTAAATTTGCAGGTAAATCAAAAGACTGTTCAAAAATTATTTTTCTCAAATTTAAAAACTTTTAGGCTATATAAGATTAAACCCTATAGACTCTTTGTAAGATCTTCTACTCGAGAACGAAATATTAGTTACCTATCAAATTTTCTGAACATAATAATAATAATAATAATAATAATAATAATAATAATAATGTAGCTAATTTAAATAATAATGTACAGATCTGGTTTTCAGGTATAGCTCCCCGTAAAGCTGACTTGAATAATTTCAAGGGAAAAATTATGCCAAGGCCTGGTATCGAACCCGAGACATTTGGCTGAGCGAGCTGTAGTTTACTTTAATTAAAATATTTGTTCTTGCATTGGCTGTCTAGTGTCTGGATGAAACTTGAACTAAAATATAAAAAATTTCACATCTAAATATCTCTAATGTATTGAATGTAATCAAAGCTAATAATTAAATTACTGTACTTATTATCGAAATGATTAGTTTTTTCTTCATCCTCGTCACGATTTAGGTCATTTGGTCTCTTCTGGCTTCCAGAGTTTTTAATTGGCCTATCCTTTAGCCTATAGGCCTATTTCTTCGTATGAAACTAGCCTACTTCTGGAACTATGGTATGCTATTGTTGTGTTGTTTGAAATTATGTTTGGGCATGAGTTATTCTTTCATTCATTCATTCATTCATTCATTCATTCATTAATTCATTCATTCATTCATTCATTCATTCATTCATTTTATTCCATAGATCTTAATGAGCAATGAAGCTTTAAGATGTGGAACAAGTCAGAATTTTGCAATATTACAATTACAATTTCTACAAATTTTTACAGTTTTACAATTTAGTAATTTTCTACAATTTTTACAATTTTGTGCAATTTTTTTTACAATATTTTGGCGAGATGTAGTGAGATGAGGTGAGGTCCGAGGATTCGCCAAAATAATACCCGGCATTTGCCTTTTGGTTGGGGAAAACTTCGGAAAAACCCAACCAGGTAATCAAATCAAAGGGGTTGATGCCGAGGACTCGCCATAGACCATCCGGCTTCAGTCCCACGGCTATGGAAAACCTCGGAAGAAACCAAAGACCAAAGGGGGCTCCTACAAATTTGTGCAATCAATATCTAGTAGATTAATTCAATTTATAATCATAAACAATTCATCAGTTGAGCTATACAGACTACTATACAATTTACAGCATATACAATTCATCAATTGAGCTATACAGACTACCATTCAATTTACAGTAGGCCTAACTTATATACAATTCATCAGTATGAATGTTGAATTCAAACTAATCTTGTTTCTTCTACTTCTTTACCATTTTTGCTTATGCTAAATATTTCTAGCCTGTTCCTAACATCTGTATTTCTTTTTCGTTCATAATAATAGGTCCATAACGTACATGTGATCAAGGAACCTTCTACTGCTGCTTGTTGCCTATTTATCTTATGTTTGAATGATTTCATTTTCATTTTTCACAACCATATTACATCACTGTAGAATCCGCTATAACAGCTGAGTGCTTTTCAAAATTTTATGTTTCATTAGTTTATTCTAATTGTGAAGACTATTTGTGTCTATAGAGGCTAAAGAATTAATGAGTCTAGTTTCTGGTAGTTTGAATCTTTTTACTCAAACGTTTTGTTTTATAAATTTAAAATGTTGCAACAAAACTTTGGTTCTCTAACGTAAAGCTTGTGCTATCGTAGAAAAAGTCATTGTATGACACACATTCCTAAAGATATCTTTTCGGCCCTCATGTGTTTGTTAAACTCGGCTTCGTCTTGTTTCATAAACTTTACACTCCTGCCAAAAAGAGGTCTTTTACGAATTTGTTTCATAATTAAATATCATTCTATAGACTTTTTTTGTAATGTATTCAGTATGGCCCAACAAGTATAGGCCCTAATTCATATGTAGGGGCTATACAAGAACACATACATATGTTGTACAACGTAATTTAAAAAGTCATGAAGTTACAGTCTGTGGATAACATACAATATACAAGAATTAAATAAAGAAAGCAGAATAAGAATAAACAGTAAGGTGAGAAAGTTTTGGGCAGAAAAAAGAAAAAGTTTGAAACCATGAAATAAATAAATCTGCTGAAAATTAAAATTAACAATCTTTCGAAAAAACGTCTTTTTAAACAATTCTTAAAACACCGGCAATCTGGTAAGATTCTGTATTCTAAAGAAAGGTGGTTAAAAGTTGTTATTAAAAATGCTTAATTCCCTTCCTTCCATCAGTTATCTTACATCAGCATTGTAGCTTCGAGGTGGAGAAGAAGTAAAAAATTACAGAAAATAGACCTGTATAATATAGGCCTATAGTAAGTAGATTAATTGAATTTTCAAACATAAACACTCAATCAGTTAAACATTTTCTTGTAGCCTTTGAAAAATAATTAGGCAGGACATTGAAGATCGTAATAAAGGGATATTGAACTCCATTATTTTTTATTAACAACTGAGACTAACAGAGGGTAGACGAAGATTTTATTTACGTCTTTTACTAAAATTATGAATGTTTTTATTTGTACTAAAGTATAGACTATTGATTTTTAACACAAGAAGATATACCTAGATATCAATAAGACAAGGTCAAGAAGTCTAAATTTTGGGAAATCATTTTACATGATGTTCTTTTATGCATAATTAAATGGGAGTCAATAAAATGCTGGTAGTTAATTATTAGGAATAGCACGATGTTATACCAACATTGTCTATGTTTCTTTGTAATTCCCCTAGTAAAAAAAAAAAAAGAGAAATAATAGAAATAATCTTACGACTTCTTACAAAACAGACATTAATTTTGACTATTAGTTCAGAAATGCTATTAGGATACAGTGTTTTGACTTTTAGTGAGATTGTGGCTAGTAACCGTAGCCTATTCTATCGGCTTAGCAAAATAATAGACCTAGGCTATAGCCTATACCCACTTTTTATTATGATATTACTTACAAAATTTGATAAGGAACAGAAGGAGTAATTTTGTACAGGAAGAAAAGTTTTGTGAGTCCTGTACGAAAAATATTTCTTGAATTTAAGTATAACTTTGTATGCGTGCAGTGCTTCAGAAAGTAATTTTATAGCTCGTAATGAAATGTAAGATTATTTTATTGCATAGGCTATCTAGTTCAGATAAGTGACCTTATGAACTAAGTAGTCTAGCCTATTGCTAGCTTCAGTTCGTAGTGTGATTTCGACTGGACTTGCTATCCCCGACGGATGAACAAAGTCTCGGTCTTTGCTAAGGAAGATAGACGTATTATAGCTTACTGTACTACTTATTTCTTTCGTATTGATTTCCTAAACAATAATAGTATAGGCCTTAATGTCTTTCTCTTGAACTCTCTTTAAAATTAGCCTTAATCTTTACAGGGAAGTCTGAGTTAAAATAAAAAATTCGTCTTTCATTTGATTTCAGTTTAAGTTACTTCGTTAAGTTTTCCTGCAAGATATCGTGACACCATTTTCAGGAAGTCCGTAAGATTAGTTATCTTGTTTTTCTATGTAGATAGACTATAGAGTACGGGTTCATCGCACTTGTACGTTTGTCTCACATATCGATTGTGTTATTACCTTCGAGAAGTCTTCTAGATTTTTCTGTTTAATAGTATTCGTAGTCGAAATGTGTTTCTTAGAAATTATTATTATTATTATTATTATTATTATAATTATTATTATTATTATTATTATTATCATCATCATTATCATCATCATCATCATCATCATCATCATACCTAAAAGAATAAATAGGGGAGAGTCGGGTAGTATCGGACATCGGGTAATATCGGACAGTGAGTTTCTTTCATCTACCTCACGATGGTAGTACCTGATTGACATGGTTACGTTTCTGTGATGTCGCATAGAGAAACGTAACCATGTCATTCAGGTACTACCTTATGGTGGTAGATAAAAGAAACGCACTGTCCGATACTACCCGATGTCCGATACTACCCGACTCTCCCCTACGTTTAAGTAAAGAAGAAAGCTGAAAAACTGCTGAACTGAAATCACCTGCAACTGTAGTCTAAGAATCTCAAAATAGAATAGACTTACGCTACAACTGTAAAATGTAGGCCTACAGGCTACCATCACACCGGTTAAGGGGACGCTATGGTAAAATAATGGTGAAAAATTAAGAAAATCGATTTAAAAATTTATTGTGGCTCTCTATTTAGACCGAACTCAAAAAGCTAATTAATTTATGTTCCCATGAATATTTTCAAGCTTTTGAGCTAATATGAATTAAAAATTGTGGAAATTGTGGTGCAAGGAGCCTTTTTAGTGACGTCAATATAAAATACATTTTAAAAATATCATTTCAAAATTATTAGTCCTAATGGCACAAAATATGGTACAGATGATAGTATTGTAGGTATATTTATGTAGTTTAAAATTAATAAATTTTGGATGAAAATTGTAAAAATTTTAAAACTCACAGAAGTGTCCCCTTATCAGTGGTGCTCAAGCTACCAAAAAGTTGACTGAACATCTTTGCGAGTTACTCCAAGAATGGCCAGACTTGAATTCATTTTGAAAAGACAAAAATTGTAGGTGCTGCCTAGTCTTCATCATTTGCAACATCTCTGCTAACATCATGATCTTCCTAATTTTAATGTAGCCTAGGCCTAATTAGTTGGCCTAGGACTAACTCTAAAAATGTGTTTCCTAAGTTATTCTTGTGTCAGTTTTACTGTTGATGATGATGAAGAAGAAGAAGAAGAAGAAGAAGAAGAAGAAGATGATGATGATAATGATAGTAGTAGTAATAATAATAATAATAATAATAATAATAATGATAATAATGATAACCTATTATTTATTTATATAGGCCTACCAGTAAGTTTATAAGCCTAAGTCTAGCTATAAGTTACATGGGCCTAGTCTATTTATCATTAATACTGTACTCCAACCACGAGAAAGTCTCCAGGGAATGAAGGGAAGCGGGATGATGCTGTGAATGAATGTTGATGTCATAAGGTCACACACGTGGGTACTCTTATCTCTATTGGCTAGCTCTCACAGCACAAACCATAAAATTGATACAGACATAAGATTGATACTACCCTAGTTACAAAATTAGATCACAGTTAATCTCCTGGTCTTTTAATCCCTCCACACAGGAAATAACATATGCAAGAGAGCGCATGGTTTTTAAACTGACGTTATAACGATAATATTATTTATCTACTTCGCTCCAATAGATGACGCAATAGTAAGCACATTCCTTTCGCGGTTGATCTCCTGGTTGGAGAACAGTATTAATTTGTAGGCCAACATCGATTTGCCAAAATAAGTCAACATGAGGATTAGATCTAAGTTAGGCTACTATAATGCAATTACTGATGATGATGATGATGATGATGATGATGATGATGATGATGATGATAACAATAGTAGACCCTAATAGTAATGGTAATAATAATAATAATAATAATAATAATAATAATAAAAATAACGGGCTATATAGTATGGAAGATAAGGCCTGTTAGCCTTAACTACACCTAAATACTTACTTACTTACTTACTTACTTACTTACTTACTTACTTACTGGCTTTTAAGGAACCCGGAGGTTCATTGCCGCCCTCACATAAGCCCGCCATTGCTCCCTATCCTGAGCAAGATCAATCCAGTCTCCACCATCATATCCCACCTCCCTCAAATCCATTTTAATATTATCTTCCCATCTACGTCTCGGCCTCCCCAAAGGTCTTTTTCCCTCCGGCCTCCCAACTAACACTCTATATGCATTTCTGGAATCGCCCATACGAGCTACATGTCCTGCCCATCTCAAACGTCTGGATTTTATGTTCCTAATTATGTCAGGTGAAGTATACAATGCGTGCAGCTCTGCGTTGTGTAACTTCCTCCATTCTCCTGTAACTTCATCCCTCTTAGCCCCAAATATTTTCCTAAGAACCTTATTCTCAAATACCCTTAATCTCTGTTCCTCTCTCAAAGTGAGAGTCCAAGTTTCACAACCATACAGAACAACCGGTAATATAACTGTTTTATAAATTCTAACTTTCAGATTTTTTGTCAGAAGACTACACCCAAATAAATAAATAGATAAATAAATAAATCAGTAAGTAGGCCTAAGTAAGTAAATAAGTAATAGTGGTTTTAGGTTCTTAATAGGCCTATTTTACGTTTATACAAATTCTAAGTTTATGAATTAAATTGATAAATTCTTGCCGTAATACGCCGTAATAAATATATCTATAATTAGGTATTTATTTATTTTCGTTTATTTATTATAATATTAATGTGCTGGTCAACAGCCATCTTATGCCAATAATAGTCCAGCATAAGTGATACAATACTAATACAGAAAATACGGAGTTAAAATTTGAATAAAATTAAAAATTTATAATAATAATAATAATAATAATAATAATAATAATAATAATAATAATAATAATAATATATTTACAATTAATAAATTAAAATTTCTATGTTTATTAATGGATGCATAAAAAATAAAAAATAAAACCATCTTAAACGAATAATTTTCTCTAATCTATGATATATTATAGGCTACTATGACAATACTAGAAATGATGCAATGAAAATTGTTGTCTAGTCAACTGTCCGAAGACAAGTCTGAACCCCACAAATAATACTAATATAGCACCACTTATGAGGTAACTAGACCAGGAGATAATGGAGTAGTGTGGCCAGTTCCTTTCCCCCTCCATTGCATACATCGCCGATTAGATACATATTTCACTAATCAGTCTTCAGATGTATACTAACAACGTTTTCCTCCGACATAGTCAAGTGAGGTATAGGCCTAGGACTCCTTTGTAATAGATGTACTTATCAGCCAGAACTCAATCAGAGGTTGAATTGTTAGCGTTTGACCATAATCCTCAGTAAAGTTAGTGTGGAGTAGCTCAAAGAGTTCCATCGGATGTTTGGAATTATGTTGTGATAAAGTTTCTGCACGTGAAACCTTAACAGCAGGAATAATAATAATAATAATTATTATTATTATATGAATAAAATTCTTTGTACTCCTGTGATGATAATCTTGAGCTCTTGTAGGTCTGGTATCTCCAAGTAGGATACAAGTTACAACAATGAGTAACAGATAACTTTATCTGAGAAGTTGTACATGGACATTCGAAAATTGAAACTGAAACAAGTGACTACTTGAGAGTTGCTAGGGGAATATAGCAGGCGCCACATGAGGTATCGAGACTGGTTGAATTCCAAAATGGCGTCCAAGTCAGGTTTTTGGCATTTTTGTTCGTTTAGGTCCTATTGGGTTGTTTGTGCAGTCGGAGTGCTATTGGTTCGCGCGGGGTGGGCGCAAGGCGGAGCTTGCATACCGCGCCACGCGCTGTTACTGGTCCGTCGTCGTTGCCAACAGCAACGCGGGAGGGGAGAGGGTCAGCCATTTTGGATTTAGCTGTTGTCTTGTATATAGCTAATACGCGCGATGCTCCGAACCTCCAGCGGTATTTTCTAAAGATGTGGCTTCACTTCTTTTGGTTCTTCAAGTACATTTCATCGCTGGTCTATTCTTGTTGAGAGTTGTTCAAAAATTCGAATGGCCAAGCTGTTGGTAGAGTTTTTCTGTTTCCAGTCCCCTACTGTCAACGTCTTCTTGCGTTGACAGTATTAAAATACACGACGTTTCTAAGGTTGCACCTACTTTTGTCTTCGGGTTGAAAAGGGAAGTAGAAAAAGAAATAGACTATTGCTGGTTTGTTAGAGATAACCGAATCCGGGTTTAGGCAAATGAGTTGTCCACTTTTAGCGGCCATAGACCCTAAACAATAGCGTTATTTTTTTCTTCCCTTCTCTACTTTAAGACGAATGTAGATTCAACCTCTATATTCTTCGGATTTCTTAAGTGTTTCATAATAAAGGAAGAAAACTGAATAGCTATCCTTCCCTCATTTTGTAGACTAGGCCTATACCGAAGCTAACAGATGGTTCGCTGTTTCAACTGAATCTTGAATATAACTTAAATCTATAGCCTACACATATTGACTATAAAAAAGCCAACAAATTCATGATAAAAATATAAGAGTAATATTTGACTAACTCAAACAGAAAATATTTATTTGTAAACTATCTACGCCTTTTGTAAAAGTCTGCTATCTTATAAAAGATTGGCTTATTCTTCACTTTGTGTTAACTTATATTTTTACAGTAAGTTAACTTGCGATCGTATTCTTGATAGATACAATAGGCCTATTATCAAGTGTAAAAATTGTAAACCTATGCGGTAAAAAAATTCCAACTTTATTGAAAGTTCAGATTTGTGTATTGTTTATAGTAAAAGAAGAAGCTGAAATTACTGGAAACTATTATCTTTTTAATAAGTTATGAAGGGCAGCTTACTAAATTTACATTATGATGAAGGAGGGATAGAACAGAGAAAAATTCTCTCCGGCACCGGGACTCTAACCCGGGTTTCAGCTCTACTGCTGACGCTTTATCCACTAAGCCACACCGGATTCCAATTCCGACGCCGGATCGAACTCCCTTAGTTTTAAGTTCTATCTCACAGTTTTCCTTTGGTGGCCTACCCTCAGGTACTGTGTCACAGAATATGTGACAGTGGCACAATGTCCAACACACTATGTACAGAGGTACACTCATTACGAGTGACTAAGTGGCCGGGATCCGACGAAATGAGCGCACTTTTGAATCACTGATTACTTACGCATATCATATTATTATGATGTACCGAAGTACATAATAGCCTATCATATTATGATACTGTATTTCCGTGAAGGAATTCTGCGTTAGATACCATATGATGAAGAATGGAAACCCGGGTTCGAGTCTCGGTGCCGAAGAGAATATTTCTCTGTTCTATCCATCCTTCATCATATGGTAACGCAGAATTCCTGCACGGAAATAAGATCATAACTTATGTATTTCGGTACATTATAATAATAAAGTTACATTGCTTGGTGCTAGGTCTAACAGTGGTATAAAAACATTCGTACCTTTGTTATTTCCACTCAGAATTTTTACGTCAATTTCTAATGAAGGATATTAGCAACATTTAGACGTATGATTTGGTCATAATTTATAGGCCATAGGTTAAGTTATAGTCTGGGCGAATAACGACAGTTAATGCCCTGCCATCGATCAAATGTTAGCCTTTTATTATTATTATTATTATTATTATTATTATTATTATTATTATTATTACTACTACTACTATTATTATTATTATTATTACTATTATTATTATTATTATTATTATTATTATTATTATTATTATCTACTTAGTCTACAGCCTTTTATAGAACCCGGGGGTTCTCTGCCGCCCACACATAAGTCCGCCATCGGTCCATATCCTGAGCAAGATTAATCCAGTCCCTAGCATTAGGTTAGACTATATCCCATTTCTCTCAAATCCATTTTAATATTATCCTCCCGTCTACGTCTCGGCTTCCCCAAAGGTTTTTTATCTCAGGTCTTTCAACTAGCACTATATAGGCTATGAATTTATGGATTCGCCCATACGTGCTACATGCCCTGCCCATCTCAAATGTCCGGATTTAATGTTCCTAATTAAGTTATGTCAGGTGAAGAATACAATAAATATAGTTGTGCGTTGTGTAACTTTCTAGTGAACAAATTTCCTTTCTAGTGTGTAGGCATATAGGCTAGTCCTAACTCTAAGGTTTAACGAAAGATAGTCTTACAAGTCTGATATGAAGATATAGTTGAAGTAGGTTAACATCAGACGATGTGTGATAAGCAAAGCTTTCTATACAAGGAAACCAAGAGATATGCTTCAGAAACTTGTAAATACAAAACATTTATCTTTACAAACGAAAACTGTATAACAGTATAGATCCTGTGAAAGAAACAGAAATTAAATCAGTTTTGAAATTTAATGTCTTACATTTTTTAGTTTTTCATAATAAGCTATAGGGTAGGGCTAATTGCTAATAACTTACGTAGGTCTGTATTACGATAGCCTATTCATTCATTCATTGTTTTGCCCAAGGGCAGGTCTTTCACTGCAAACCCACCATTCTCCAATCTTTCCTATTTTCTGCCTTCCTCTTTGTTTCCCCATATGATCCATAAGATATCTTAATGTTGTCTATCATCTGATATCTTCTTCTACCCCGAACTCTTCTCCCATTCGCCATTCCTTCCAGTACATCCTTCAGTAAGCAGTTTCTTCTCAGCCAGTGACCCAACCAATTCCTTTTTCTCTTCCTGATCAGTTTCAGGATCATTCTTTCTTCACCTACTCTTTCCAACACAGCTTCGTTTCTTATTCTGTCTGTCCACTTCAAATGTTCCATTCTTCTCCATATCTACATTTCAAATGCTTCTAGTCGCTTCTCTTCACTTCGTCGTAATATGATATGATATACGATATATATTTGATGTCAACATTTACATCCATGTAGTGTGGACCTCACAATTTGTATCCAGTGCCACAATTACATTCATTACAGTTATACCTTTTGTAGACGCTCTTATAATTTAACTTTCGACCCCATTTAGATCATTAAAAATTGACACTTTTTCGACTCTGTTCTTGATTTTCAGTACACTTATATCGAACACACACTGTTTCTAATAATACTTGTTAATAAAACATACTACACCATTGTCCAATAAGTTCGTTACTATGTCTGTTTCTTGTATAAGTTATATTTCTCTTCGTCGTAATATGTTTCTGCCCCATACAATTCCACACTCCATACAAAGCACTTCACTAGTCTCTTCTCAGTTCTTTTTCCAAAGATCCGCAGAAGATGCTCCTTTTTCTATTAAAAGCTTCCTTGGCCATTACTATTCTCCTCTTGACTTTCTGGCAGCAGCTCATGTTACTGCTTATAGTACACCCCCAAGTATTTGAAGCTGTCCACTTGCTCTACTGCCTCATTTAGAATTCGCCAGTTTATCTTCTGTATTTTTCTTCCTATGAGCATGGTCTTCGTCTTATTTGCTTTCATCTTCATCCCGTACTGCTCACAGATGTCATTTAGCTCCAGTAGCATATCCTTTAGTATCATTTCCTCTTCTGCTAACAACGCCATATTATCAGCAAATCTTATGCACTTTATTCTTATTCCTCCTACTATCACTCCTCACATGTTCTGAAAACAGTTCTTTACTGAATTCTCCTAGGAGATGTTGATCAGGGTAGGTGATAAAGGACATCCTTGACGTACTCCTCTCCCTATTTCACTTCCTTCTGATATTTCTTCTCCTATCCTGACTTTGACTCGTTGTTTCACATAGGCCTAGAATTAGGCCTACTGAAGAGTCGTCTCTCTTTGCAATCCACGCCAATAAAGTTTATATATTTTTAATGTGTATTAGGCTATTACTTAAGCTTATAGGCCTATAGAAATGTGAGGTAGCCCATGTTTTGTGTGTGTAGGTTAGGTCGGCCTGCAGATGAGTATTAGAGAATGCTTTCGCCGTTTGATTCAAAGCCTGTTTCCTCTGAAGACATTAGATTAGGTCTAATTATCAGCAAACGCTGGTTGGATTCTATGAGTCTGTGCCTCTATTGTCAGGAATGGGGTTATCTGGCTGCACCGGTCTTATCTGCTTCCTGTGCTATTCATGCTGTCGTGAATCAAACCAAATACCATACGCTATTACATCACGTGTTGTTATAGCGTTACATATCCTTTAAGAAGGGAAGTATACATTGGAGAAAGGATTTCAGTGTGCCACTTAAGGGTATATGTACGTGAACGACCACAAATATGATTAGAAAATGTAGGCTCTAAATTTCTAAAATTTTACAAGAAAATGAACTCACAATTGGACAGAAATTACAAGGTACCACAACAAGATTTATTAGAACTTAAATATCTGATAAAAGTATAAAAAAGGTTACTAATAATATTTTTTTAGAATTCACCTTTCACTTTAAGTTAAATTTTCCAAAATTTGAAAGTCTTCACACATATTATTTCATAACGCCACAACCATTAGAGATAGAATAATGAAATTTTGTACACTGATTTAACATGCATTTATGCAAAACGTAGCCTACAATAATGCCCATTTCCTTGAAAATAGGAAAATTAGGTGACAAAATATTATGTAAATTTTAATATATTTTATATAGGCCAAATAAAAAATTAATTGTATTAAAATAAACAACTCTACATGTCTGAGAGTAGTCTACTTTTCAGAATAAGTGTTTATTACATGCAGGAAAAATATTAACGATGTCAGAGAGACCATAACAATGTTATGGTTACCAAATTATGTAACTGGAGAATATTTTTGTTTTTTTTTTTTTCTCCATACTTTGATAAAACTGACTTGAAAAATATTATTAGTAACCTTTTTTTATACTTTTATCATATATTTAAGTTCTAATAAGTCTTGTTGTGGTACCTTGTAATATTTGTCCAATTGTGAGTTCATTTTCTTTTAAGATTTAAGAAATTTAGAGCCTACATTTTCTAATAATATTTGTGGTCGTTCACGTAGGCTACATATACCCTTAAATCAGTTTTTAAATTTAATTTCTTAGTTTTTCATAATAGGCTATAGGGTAATTGCTAATAACTTACGTACGTCTGTATTACGATATTAAAGGTAGGTTATATTTTTGTGTAATCCCACTAATAATTACTCATTTTAACCGAATTATACCCACTAAATGTACACTATTTTTGTCAGAGTTTTAATCGGTTACATTTATAACAATGGTGTATCAATTACACTGTTACTTAGCGCCGGTTTAATTGGTGATAGTGAATGTATATTTTGTCGAGATGAGTCCGAGCTTTCGCCTTGGACATACCTGAGGTTTACCTTAGTTGGAAAGAAAATTTGAAAAATAATCTAACCAGATAATTATCTCAACTGGGATTCGAACCATTTCCAGCCCACCGTCTAGGCCTATATGCCTATCACTTGAGTGGTCTTGTCTGTGTTACTGGAAAAATAGGCTATGTTATGCTGTAGGCCTATAACTTACAGGGTTTTTCAAAAGTGTTGCGTAATTGCAGTTAAAATTAGATGAAGGGATTTTTTAGAAAGCGCGTCAAACCTTGTTTTTAGAATGGAACTAGTGGCTTGTGCAGCAAATACTGCTGCAAACTAAGTTCGTTAGACGTTGAAATAAAAATTTTTCAGATTTATTTTCAATGAAGAATACTTGTCTTTTTGATAGTTATTTGCTTCCATAATAATGAAACATACTCCCTCTGAATGGATTTTTTTTTTAGGCCAAATACTTTTTCTTGAACCTATCCAACTTCAGTTTTTGAGTTTCAACGCGAAAACGCAAGTATCAATGTCAGGACGATAGCAGTAGCTATTTCAGGTCATTGTGGATTGTAGGAAAAAGTTAAAAAAAAAAAAATGTAAGGTTTGCTAAGCTTTCGAGCAATAGCATTTTCGTATAGCTGCTGCATGTAGAACTTGAAATGTAGAGCGTAAAATCATTTTATCCTACTAAGAGATCCTGCTGAAATTATCTGGAGACTACAAAATTTTCTAGGCCTCTTATTTTATCAGTAAGTAATACCTTTTGATCTTTCCTTAGGAACTGTAATTTTTGCGCTCTCTCGAGCCAATATTGAAGACAATGACACATTTCAATATCTACACTACACCGCCATTAAGTATATGAAAAAGACCCAACCCCACTGGGTTAATAAGTATAAAAATATTTGATTTTTAATAACAATATTATTATCTTACTTATGTTTGTAGTTATATATAGCAGCCACTCAGTAAATTATAGACATGAAGATCTAAATTAAGATATTCTCCACATTTACTTACATAACCACAAAACGTTTCACTTTCATGTCATCAATATAGCATCAATATTATGTACAATTAATGAAAAAATAGATGCATCATGATATTAACTATAATAATATTTAATTTCTAATGGTAATAATGTCATCAAACCACCTCAAGTTTCGTAGATTTGAATATCCAATACACAGCTGTACTCAGAAAATTATACACTGCAGAATCAGTTTTTAATAACAAATTGAATTGAGCTCTAAATATGTCGGCAATCCTGCAGGTCATGGCCTTCGTGTAATAGCCTATTGTTTATTGTAGTGTGTGTTTTGTTATGAAATTCAATCAAGTCGGCCGTGATTGAATAAAATTAGTTCTCAAAACTGACAACAGATGGATTTTGGAAAATTATGTAGGAAAATTGACATTTCACTGAAAACTACTACTTTTCCGAAAAACTTTGGATGCCAGGCATGAAAATGAGGGGTCACTCATTAAAATCCGTTCAGCCGTTTTCCCGTAATTTCCATTACCAGTTCAAATTATATATATAGATATTTTTATAGAAACCAATTATTTTTACGACTATTTTACGAATTATGACGTCAGGAACAGTATTTTCAAATGACACAAGCTTAGTTATACTTCCATTTCATCAGTTTTCTTTACTGCATACCAAAATTATTACTGCCAACATAACAGTTAGAAAATAACTGTCAGTTGTCGTATTTGTCATTACCCGAAATTCGAAACAAAGTTGATAAAAGAAAATTCAACCTGGCATCTAGAAAATCACTATAACCCACAAGCATATGTAGTAGATAATAAGGGAAAAATGGTTAGGTTTCACCCTTAGGGTAGGCCTATTAGTAAGCTAATTCGATCAATATATCATAATCATGCATGAAGCATGGTAAATAGTAATATTACACTAGCCTATACTCTTAGGATTCAGGAAGTTAAGTCTACAGCATATCTAACAAAAATTTTGCTTTTAACAAAATATTCCATTCAAAGTCAGTTTTTAATTTCAAAATACAGAGACGATATCATGATGAGTGGCAGAGAAATCGAAGCATCTTCACGATCCCAATTATTGATATATGTCGGTATGAAAAGTTTTTCTGTCTTTTCTCTGGTTTTCTCTCGCATTTGGTAGGTCCAATATTGAAAAGCAAGGCTTGTGAACGTCTCTTAATTGCACTTGTTTCTTTTACCTACGTTTATTTTATTTGTTTTAGATTAGACTAGGCCTATTGTTTAATCTACTGTCCGAAGACAGGTTGGAAACTCATGACACCAATAAGCCATCGCTCATAAGGCAACTAAACCAGGAGATAATGGGTGGTCAGTTCCTGTCCCCCTCCATTGCATACATCGCTGACTAGTATCGTATTTCAATAATCAGAACTTCAGGTGTATACAAACAATTGTTTTTCCTCTGACACATATCGTCAAGTGAGATGTACTGCTTGATAATAGATGTACATATCAGCCAGAACCTCAATCAGAGGTTTTAGATTAGATTAGATTACATTACATCATATTAGATTACATTAAAAGGATATATCACACAACCTTCAGAGTTAAGTATGTTCACTTCTGAACAAATGCAATGTTTCCAAACTACTCCTCAACTAGCCCGTGTTCTCAGCTAAGTTAACAAGTAATCTGGTTGGCATTTCAAGGATGTCAATTGGTTTGGCAAAAGCTAGACCCAAGTATCAAAGTCTAGCCTTTTCATTATATCTGCAGGATTTATCTTCTGAAGTAGGGCTATCAATCCTCTGAATGTTTATTTTGAGTGCTCATTGCCCTGTTGGAAGACTAAGAACCCATTTTGTTTCTTTTCTGAATGTAGTCATTAGGACCATTTGCCTACAAGTTCGAATGTCAGGATTTAACATGTCGCATACCTTAGGCAGATTTCATAATACAGACGTGGACAAATTATTAGACTAAAGTGATTAGCCTACATGTGCAAAATCACTGTCTTTATCGGCAGAAATAATGAACACAAATGTATTTTGCACAGAAATAATGAACAGAAAATTGATTCTGGAGGTTACTAATATTTCGTGAACATTCCCTTATTCTTCATTAACGTGTTGATTTTGTCAGGGATGCTGGAAACCAAAGTTGGACACTTTCTTTGAATATCAGCATCATTTACACATATATAAGATAGTGCTTCAATAAGTCCATATTTTGTTGTAAGTTTCTTTTTGTTTAGTTTCCTCTTCAATACAGACCACAGATATTCAATTTGGTTCATATCCGGTCTTCTTGGAGGCCATGGGAGAGCAGACTGTTGAATATCTTCTGCAGTGTATAATTAAAACACGAATAGTAGCAACACAGCCAGACAAAATATTTGGAATCTTTGAAAAAATATACCAGAAAATGTAAACAATCATATCTACAACAATAGAGACTTTATGAATTATACCGATAGTTGATAAGACGAATTATATTATGTTTCAAAGAAAATCGTTTTAGTCTAATAATATAATTTGTCCACGTCTGTATAGTTCTTTACAATAGTCAGTGTAAGTTGGGCCTATGGATATTTCCAATGGGGTGCCCAAAACAGATTCTGAGCCTAAAAATTAATTATTCAAAGATTCTTGTCTAGCTAAGGAGCAGACCCTATGCAGTTTCATTTCTTGCAATTCCATCAGGTCCAGGAACTTAAACGAATTTGTATTATGGCAATCTAGGTCAATTAACATTTTAAAACAGTTCCAGACTAATTCAGACTGGGTTTTATATCTGTTTAGAGAGTTATTTTAGATGAGAGTTATTTATTTATTTATTTATTTATTTATTTATTTATTTATTTATTTATTCTGGTGTAGTTAAGGCCATCAGGCCTTCTCTTCCACAACACCAGGAATACAAATACAATAACAGAAATAAAAAGGAAAAAAAAACACTATAAACGAAGTAAAGTCACACAAAAATATACACAGGTTGCAGTCACACAAACTTTAAATGAGTGATTAAGTATAATTAATTGTATCCTAATTAACTAACATAAACAAGAAACTTGCGATTTTAATCTGGAGTAAAAAAAAACACAAATCGACACTTCTAGCAATATCTAAAAAGCATTAAACAAGACAAAATTTTCCAATTTAATTTTGAATTGTGATAAAGTCCGGCAGTCCCTGACATCATTAGGTAGCGAATTCCAGAGACGAGGTATTTCTACAGTGTACGAGGATGAGTATAGAGACGTTCTATGATGAGGGATAGAAAGAAGTGCTTGATGTCGGTTTCGAAGAGTTGTAAGAAATTGAAAGCGCGATAAGAGATAATTCGGAGTAGAAATATGCATGATTCTAAATAGAAGAGACAGTGAATGTATTGTTCTTCGTTCCTTCAGACGCACCCATGAAAGTAACTGGAGGGAAGGTGTTATATGGTCAAATTTACGAGTATTGCAGATGAATCGTATGCACACATTATGAACACGTTGTAGTCTCTCAGCTAAGAGTGAACTTACATTAGTTAGTAAGGAATCGCAATAATCAAAATGGGGCATTACAAGCGTCTGAATAAGATTCTTTTTTAGACTAAGTGGTAGAAATTCTTTCATATGAAACAAAGAGTGAAGTTGAGAAAATATTTTTTTGCAAGTGTGTGTTACTTGGGTGTTCCAATTTAGATCGCTATCCATAAAAATGCCAAGATTTTTAACTGTTTCACTGTATTTAACAATAATCCCATTCAATGTTATATGTGGTATAGTACCACTATCAAGAGTACTTCGTAGACGATTATGTCCCATTACGATTGCTTGCGATTTCTCTGGATTTAACCTTAATCCAAATTTGTGTGACCACAGTGAAATCGAATTTAAGTCTTCGTTTATTTTATTTACTGCGTCACTAGTCTCATCAGGGTGGAAATGCAAATAAATTTGCAAGTCGTCAGCATACATATGGTATTTGCAGTGTTTTATCATTTTAGTCACGTCATTAATATAAATCATGAAGAGTAAAGGTCCGAGAACTGATCCTTGTTGAATTCCAGATTTCACGACACACCATCTTGAAGAATAATCGCATGCAATGACACATTGTTGACGTTCGCGAAGGTAGGATTCAAACCAAGTAACAGAACTTTCAGAAAGATGCAGAAGTCTTAATTTACATAATAGAAGGTCCGTGTCAACTGTATCAAATGCCTTACTGAAGTCAAGTAATGTCAGTAATGTTAATTTACGTTCATCTGTGGCTTCACGTATATCCTCATTCACTTTTAGTAGTGCTGTAGTCGTACTATGTCCATTTCTGAACCCGGATTGGTATTCGTCCAGTAAGGCATGTTCGGTTAGATAGTTCATTAGTTGTTTGTGAACAATACGTTCCAGAGCTTTTGATAGGGCAGGTAGGATACTAATTGGACGGAAATCATTTGCACATAATGGGGTTTTAATTTTAGGGATCGGACGGATAAAGGCTTTCTTCCAGAGGTTCGGGTAGGTAGAAGTTATGAGTGAGGCGTTGAATATATGTGTTAATGTCGGCAGTATTATGTCCAATATTTTCTTCAATAATATTATACTAATATTATCCACACCTTCAGCTTTAGAAGTAATACGTTTTATTGCCGCTCTCACTTCAGTTTCTGTGACATAAGTGAAGAAAAATATTTCTCTATCCGGAATTGGAGTCATTTGTAATTCGTTAACTGTCTGCTGTTTGTCGACCGTATCCAAGGTTATTGACTGTACCGTTGCAAAATGGTCATTTAGTTCGTCAGCTAGCCTATTAAAAAAAAATACACAGATGTAGGCCTATGTTTTCATGATTGAAGCTATTTTCATGTTTGGACTCACACCATTGATTCAGATCCAGACAATTTTTTTTCATGGATTCGTTTGTAAATCAGATAAGATTCCTGTCTGTTTTATTATTCCTTTAATATATGCCTAATGCTCTCATTATTTTTTAATCAAGGATTATATTTTATCCGTAGAAACTATTCATTTGACGAAGAAATTCCACTTCGGCCGTTCATACGAATATTATGCTATAATATCTGTTTCACTGACGTGCTTCAATAAAACCTATGCTTCAGACCTTTCGTCTCGCAGAATCTTTTCGGAGTCGAACCCTGTTTCTTCGTGAGCAATCGCCATGCTACATACTAACTGTTATTTTACCATTATTTACACAAAAATAAAAATAGTGATGGTTTCAGTTCTTCATTATTTATTAGAAATATTTCCATAAATTATATTGTTTTACTTTTATACAGTATATTGACATAGGCCTACCTGTACGTCCTACTTCGTCCAATCACTTACTTTTCTAAATAGGCCTGTATATGGTCAATATTTTCATTTATATCTGTCAGATCTGTAGAGAATCTTGATTGTCTTTAAGTTTTGTCCACATTTCTTTACGGAAGACGTCTAGTAGCAGTGGGATTAGCGATAGCAGTAGAAGTAGCAGCAGTAGTAGCAAATGGGAGAATCAGCACCAATAACAATAACAGGAGTAACAGCAGTAATAGCAATAAGTAACAGTAGGAGTAGCAGCAATAGCACTAGCAGTAGCAACAACAGCAATAGTAGCAGCAGGAGCAAGAGTAGCAGCAATATCATAGCATTAACAGTAGCAGCAGAAATGAGACTAGTGAGATTAGGAATAGCAGCAGGAGTGGGAATAGCAGATAGCAGTAACAGTACCAGGAGTGGGATTAACAGTACCAGGAATTATAATAGCAATTGCAGCAGGAGGAGTGGGAGTAGGAATAGCAGTAGCAACAAAAATTGGGAGTAGGAGTAGCAGCAGTAACAGCAGGAGTTAGAGGAGCACTACCAGAATGATAATAGCAGTAGTAGCAGGAGGAATGAAAATAGGAGCAGCAGTAGGATCAAGCATGGGAGTAGGCTAGTAGTAGCAGTAGTAACAGCAGGATTGGGAGTAGCAGTACTAGGAGTGATAATAGCAGTAGCAGCAGGAATGAGAGTAGGAGTAGCAGCAGTAACAGAAGCAGGAATAAAAATAGGAATAGCAGTAGCATCAAGAATTCGGAGTAGGAGTAGCAGCAGTAACAGAAGCAGGAATAAAAATAGGAATAGCAGTAGCATCAAGAATTCGGAGTAGGAGTAGCAGCAGTAACAGAAGCAGGAATAAAAATAGGAATAGCAGTAGCATCAAGAATTCGGAGTAGGAGTAGCAGCAGTAACAGAAACAGGAATAAAAATAGGAATAGCAGTAGCATCAAGAATTTGTAGTAGGAGCAGTAGCAGTAACAGCAGGAGTTAGAGTAGCAGTACCAGAATGATAATAGCAGTAGTATCAGGAGGAATGGAAATAGGAACAGCAGAAGGACCAAGAATGGGAGTAGGCTAGTAGTAGCAGAAGTAGAAGTAAGAGCAGGAGTAGGAGTAGCAGTACCAGGATTGATAATAGCAGTAGCAGCAGGAATGGGAGTAGAAGTAACAGCAGTAACAGAAGCAGAAGCAGGAGTGGGAGTAGGATTAGCAGTAACAACAGGAGTGGGAGTAGCAGTACCAGGAATGATAATAGCAGTAGCAGTAGGAATGGGAATAGGAGTAGCAGCAGTAACAGAAGCAGGAGTGGGAGTAGGAGTCGCAGTAGCAAAAGGAGTGAGAGTAGCAGTACGAGGAGTGATAGTATCAATACCAGGAGTGAGAGTAACAGTAGCAACAGCGGGAGTAGCATAGCAGCAGTAGAGGGTAAATAGAATTAGCATCAGTAACGGCAGTAGGAATGGGAGTAGAAGTAGCAACAGGAGTGGGAATAGCAGTACCGGAGTGATAGTAGCAGTGGCAGCATGAATGGGAGCAGTAGTAGTAGCAGCAGCAGTAAGAGCAGGAGTGGTAGTAGCAGTAGCAGCAGGAATGGGAGTAGGAGTAGCAGCAGTAACAGAAGCAGGAGTGGGAGTAGGATTAGAAATAGCAGTAGCAACAGAAGTGAGAGTAGCAATACCAGGAGTAATAGTAGCAGTAGCAGCAGCGGGAGTAGCAATAGCAGCAGTAGAGTGTGAGTAGAATTAGCATCAGTAACGACAGCAGGAATGAGAGTAGAAGTAGCAACAGGAGCGGGAATAGCAGAACCAGGAGTGATAGTAGCAGTGGCAGCAGGAATGGGAGTAGTAAGAACAGTAATAGTAGAAGTGGGAATAGCAATACTAGAATGATAATAGCAGTAGTATCAGGAGGACTGGAATTAGGAACAGCAAGAATGGGAATAGAAGTAACAGCAGTAACAGGAGTTGTGGTAGCAGTACCAGAATGATAATAGCACTAGTGGGAGTAGCAGTGGCGAGAAGATAGCAGCAGTAACAGCAGAAGGAATTGAAGTAGGAATAGCACTAACCGCAGCAGGAGTGGCAGTAGGAATAGCAGTAGGATCAGCGGGAGTAGCAATAGCAGCAGTAGAGTGGGAGTAGAGGTATCAGTAGTAAGAGTGGGAGTAATAGAAGTAGGCTAACAGGAGTAGGAGCAGCAGGACTTTGAGGTTATTCACCGTTTAAAATCAACCTGGGTGAGAAATGGCCAACAAATTTTTCCTGGAATTCTGTCAGAGTCCTATCAGAAACAAGGTTCTTTTATGTGACGTAAGTCTACCTCCTTCCGCGTGAAAGTCATGCTAAGCGTTTTGTCGCCTCTTAAAATCCATCGGCCGGTTTCGAGTCAATCAGATTTAATTGCTAGCATGCTTTATCAAGTAAATCATCGAAGATAATCACAGAAGTATAGGTCTAATTATCATTTGTTTTTATATTTATAACTAAATCCAAGTAGTCTAATATAGCCTAGGTTTGTTAAATTTTCGAGCATATATTATTTTTGAACAAACAAAAACTTTGTGAGGTTTCTCTTAGTGTAACAAACTTTTCTAATATTTATGTTCTTTCCTTAATCTCTGTAAGTATTTACCTACTTTAAATATCAAGTCAGATAGACTATGTTCTAGGTAACGTAGGTGGAAGCTTCAAAGGAAGGGACTCTGAGACTTACATGATATAAATGTTTAATAGAGGATTACCTGTACCGTTCAAATTTAGCATTCCTGCTTTTTTCTTTATATTTTCTGTAACCTCATATGTATAGCTCTGTAGGCTACACTACTGTGTCTATTACGTCTGTATTTTGTAAGTCCCGTAAGTTTAAAACTAAATTCAGTTAGCAACTCACTTCTATTTCTATCTTTACGATTTCTGTAATATTAGATCTGCACTTAAGAAATTACGTAACTGAATTTAGTTGAAACTGGAAAAGTGAACTACTGCAGAATGAGATCAAGAATTACCTAGGTAATCATTTGAACTTAACACTCATATTTTTTCTTTATGCTTTCTGTAATCTTTGACACGCATAAACTGGCTAAGTTTATCTGATCTCAACTTCGGAAATGCCATGACTAAATGCAATGTACGACTCTAAAAGTGAATTAATACAAAATTAAATGAAGATCCATCTAGGTAACTTAAATTTAACATTTCTAATCCTTTCTTTATAATTTTTGTAACCTGAGAAGTACACAGGCCTAAACTAGTTAGATCTGAATTTCAGGCGTTTCGTATCCATTTTAATTTAACACACTTGCTTCTTTCATTATGATTTGTATAGTTTTAGGAGTTGTCCTGCACTTCAGAAATTTCGTAGCGAAATTCACTGTGCAACTCGAAAAGTGAATTATTGTAAAATTGAATAACCGTGTGAATTTAACACTCCTGTCTTTTCTTTAAGATTTCTGACATCTTAGATGTAGACTATATAAGCTAGCTGTTTGATCTGCACTCCAGAAATGTCATAACTAAATTCGGTGTAGTCTACAACTCTAAGAGTGAATTATGACAAAAATAAATCTATAATTACATAGGCAACCTCTGAATTAAAAATTCCTGTTCATTTCTTTATGATCTCTGTAATCTTGGAAGTACTACATAAATAAGTTAGCAGATTTGCATTTCTAATGTTTCATAACTAAATTCAGTGTACGACTGTGAAAGTGAACTGTGACAAAATTGGATCAAGAATTACCTAGGTAACCATTTGAATTTAGCACTGTTTCTTCGAACTTCATGATTTCTGTCATCTTAGAAGCAACTTACATAATCTATCCATTAGAACTGAACTTTAGTCATTCGTAACTAAATTTAGTGTGCGACTGTGAAAGTGAACTGTGACAAAATTGAATCAAGATAGGCTAATCATTTGAATTTAGTGCTGTTCCTTTGATCTTCATGATTTCTGTCATCTTAGAAGTAACTTACATAAACTATCCATTAGATCTGAACTTCAGTAATTCGTAACTAAATTCAGTGTGCGACTGTGAAAGTGAACTATTTCAAATCGGATCAAGAATACCTGAATAATCATTTAAACTTACACTTTGCTTTTTCTTTACTTATTATTTCTGTAATCTTAGAAATAGTCTATATAAAGTAGCTATTATATGTACGCCAACACTAAAATTTCTTAACTAAATTCAATGTGCGACTTTAAAAATGAACTATTGCAAAATAAGATCACTAATTTTACCTAGGTAACCATTTGAATTTAACACTGTTTCTTCGAACCTCATGATTTCTGTCATCTTCGAAGTAACTTACTTCTGTAAACTATCTATTAGATCTGAACTTCAGTACTTCGTAACAAATTCATTATCCGACTCGAAAAATGAACTATTTCAAATTAGATAAAGAATTACCTGGACAACCGTTTAAGATTACACTATTGCTTTTTCTTTATCATTTCTGTAATCTTAGAAATATATAAAGTAGCTATTATATGTACACTTAAAAAATTTCTGAACTAAATTTAGTGTGCAATTCTAAAAATGAACTATTGCAATATAACATCAAGAATTACCTAGATAACCATTTGAACTCAACACTCCTGCTCTTTTTTTTTTTTTTTTGGTAATTTCTGTAGTCTTAGAAGCATATAAATCAGCTCTTAGATCTGCATTTCAGAAATTTCGTAATTAGATTCATTGTGCGACTCGAAAAGTGAACTATTGCAAAATTGAATCAAGAATTACTTAGATAACCATTTACATTTAACACTTTTGTTCTTTTCTTTACGTTTCCTGTAATCTTACAAGTAGGCCTATACTGTAGGCTATACATTAGGTATTAGATCTATATTTCAGAAGTTTAATATCTAAAATCAGTCTCGAAATTGTTACGATGGTAATTTCAAGAAAAATAGCTCAATAATGTTTAGTGAATTACTGAATTAAACGTTTCACTGATATTAATTTGACCCGCATATAAGATACGATGCAGATAAGCTTATAAACACTTGTGTCAGCCATATTAATTATAGATATTTTAAGTTTCAAGACAGCGAAAACAAAAAATTGCGATCTGTTTTTGACAATCTACCACCAAGTTATGCTAAGGAACAATTATATGGTTTTGATGCAGTAAATTTTTTCGTGTTTAGCAGGACGAGTCATTAAGTAATATCTAGGTATGTGCAAAAAACTGATTAGTACAAAAGATAACAGCCTCCTTGTCTAACCACACATAACATAACCTAACAAGCAATTAAGTTTATATGATTAGTCTACAGACGAGTGAGGAACTGTGATTAACTTCTTCATTTGAGTTTTGTAAGAATGGTGATAAACTTTGAATTTCTTAGTAACATTATTTTTGACGAAACTTTAAAAACACGTTAGTCATGAAAGTGTATTGTTCTAGCACATGAAAGTCGAACACTTTCTCTATTACATAGTGAATATAAATATTGAATACTATGTATATTGCAACATTTATATTGATTTTCAAGTTCTAGAATCCTGCCGATTGAAAGTGCTCCAGAAAGTTTGTGGTTAAGTTCTTGAAGAAAAGTGTGTTTAAATTCTTAATGAAAGGAGACCTTGTGATATCGTGTGAGATCTTCACAGTGTGGATATTCGTATATTTTTGTGGATATTATCATCACAAAAGAATTGTGAACAGTGATTTTGTGTTCTCGAAGAAATTATTGGTGTTTGTGATTTTACTCTCACCTCAAGAGTGAACTACGTGTGAAAATAGTGAAAAATTGTGAAATTGGAAATGAATCAAGGATATAGCCGTGACACAGTGACACAGTAGCTTACTTCTTGTAGGCCTATATAGGCATACGTTAGTGATGACAAGCCCTTCTTACGTAATATTGAAGTGATCCAGAAATCTAAATTTTAAAAATTTATAGTGCGCACTTCTAATTTTTCTTTTAATTTAAATTGAAACTTATTTTGAAATTTTACGCTGATATTTCAGTATTCGGTGTTTAGTACTTCGAAAGTGCTTTTATCTTATACAAAACTTAGTAGCCTATTTCCTTTCGTCTTTGATCCTGTAAAGGATTAATTTATTTTCGATTTGAATTATTTTTAACGATATCTCAAAATTCTTTACTCTATAACTGAGGCAACACTTAAGTTTATGCATAATAGTGTTTTAACATTAATAAAATTAATTTTTCGTCAATACAAGTACATTACCTTACACCAATAGCTATATATATAAACAAAAATATTTGACTTAGAATTATATAAACGTCACAGTGATTCATTTTGTATACGTCTACACTTCATGGATCAATTGAACGTATAACAGCTTGGATTCAAATATAATTACAGCTCATTCTCTTCTATATAAATAAAAATGAAATTCTCACAAACTTATAAAACTTTAATTTAAAATGTTAGCACATCGTTTCAATTCATTGAGAATAAAACGCAGTTTTTTTTTTAAATTAGTCGCTGAAAACTCAGTTAGTTTCACCATTTACTAAAATATACGTTGCCACACCTTACATTACGTCAGAGTATTCAAATTTCCGTGTTGCCGTCTTTTGTTCGGATAGAATTAGAAGCTGTGCTAGACAAAAGAAATACGAAACTCGTTAAAACACAATGGTATTCCATCACTTCTAATTCTTTAACTTGGATACATTCTTACCGGCTTACTGTTAATAAGATAGTATAAAAGTTTATAGTTTTCATATTTTCCACATATGACGCAGTACATCGGTGTAGTCATCAACGTATTTTCAAATATGGCGACGTTGCATCACGTGATTGGATCTGGGAAATTGAGGAGCCCCTTCGATGCATGCGCGAAGAACTGACACTAGCAAGTGTTCAGAAGCACTTACCACATCGTCATGGCAAACGAGGGAAGGAATTTTAAGATTGAAAGTATACGTTACAATCATTTCTTTAGAAGAACCTATCATGTAAGTATTGAAAACATATTTTTGTAGCCTACACATAGGTGTCGTGCACCACAATTCATATTTTGTTACTGCTTTCATTTGACAGTGTGTATGTACATAAGATGTTTGTACACATGTCTTTATTTTATCAGCAGCTTTCTTTGTTTAACAACATGAGGAAGTGGTTTTTCATTTCATTATGCACGTGTCTTGAAAATATTTCTGGTTATGATTATTGTTCATAATAAATTTAATATAAATTAATTTCGATTTACTAATAATTCATAGCTTATAAAGTAGTAACTTAACCAATTTAATACTTATAAATATTTTTACGTGACATTATTTGGATTCATATTATCCATATGCGACATTTATGTTATAAAAATCTATCTTGACAAAGAAACATAAACAGTTTTTAAAGCATAACTTTTATTACTCTCATGTTTACAACCTTGGTAATATTTATATGGATACACACATTATCTCCCATTTTGTTGGTTTGACCTTGGAATGGCTGTCTTCGAAACATCATCGATCAAACATTAAACAAAGGACAAACGAAGGATCGCGAGCCTAATTCTGCAATGTCATCATTAGTACTATCGGCTAATATTACTAAAGCTGAATGCAGATCGTCATCTGATTCCAAATATTGCAATTGTTATATAGTTAGTTATGCTGCGAACGCATTTTCTGTTCCAAGATGGCGTCGGTCGAGGTTGCGTCAGCAGACTTAATAGCTACATTTCGACCAGCTTTGTTTCATTGATGATCATGATCGAAGGAGTTAATATTGATATTTATCGCTTATAATATTATCATACATGTCTAAGAACAAAACAATGACCTTTGTTATGAGTTAGACCTATAGGCTAAGTAAGTTATTTATCTTTAAATGATTGTAATTAAATACATGAACTGACATAAACCAACTATTTTCAAAGTTTTAATAACTTTTAAATTGTTCGATATTAAAAACATTACAGTCAATTTTCTTATTGGATTCCTAATTGTTTTATAACGATTTTTCTATTATTGAAATTGATTAAAGTTTGATTTAACTTGGTTCTATACTAAACTATCACAAAGACCTATAATTTTCCAATTTAATACCTGTCAGATGTAGCCTATAATTGCAACTCAGAGCATTACATAGGTTAACATTATAACTTAGTGTAACTTATGTACTTTTCGCCTCTATTACTGATTTCCTTAGGCCCTAAACAATAACTTGTAGTTGAGGCTGTAAGCTCGTAAAAATGTGTGCAGTGGGACATGCATCTGTATTGAGTTTGTCTAATAATTAACAAAATTCGGTTCTTTTCAAATATAACAAAAATGTTTAAGTTATCAGAGCTGTTTTGTGACATAAATTAGCTACGTTACATACGAAAAATAACAACATTGAAGACATAATGTTGCTTTCGTTATTAAGCCTATCCTTTGCTACAAAAGTAAATAGACCTACGAAAATAATACTCAAACTAGATTTTACTGTATTTTTATCAAAACTTGCACAAATCTAGATTTCGAACATTAAATTATGACATGAATATATTTTTAACTAATTTACACTCTCTTAATCGATTCCGAAAAGAATTTATTAATAGAAAGAACACATTGGTACCGAGATATGATATAGATTTAATTTATTGTGGTAAGACTTAGAGAAAAGACAACTTTAAATAACGTGTAAGGTTAAAAACTTAAGGGCATATAACTTAGGCCTATTATTTTTTTCTCTGATTTATTAAGTAGGCTACATGTTCTTGAGAACGACTAATGCATATTTAAGTAATCCATTAGGCCTACAAATAGAAATAAGTTGTAAATTATCATTACTAAGTTGACTATTTTAGTCGTAGGTTAATTACATACCTACGTGGATGACGTATAGATTGTAGGCCTAATAAGAGACATTTATGTTTCTTTATATAATTATTTAAATATTTATTTCCATAAAGACAAAGATACTAAAATTACAAGAAACTTAAATTTCTAAATATGTTAGAATAAGGTTCATGAAATTCTTGTTGTAGTTACAAGCGTTTTATGAATTTTACAGAAGCTTCAAAATAATTCCAAGTTTTTTTTTGCCTTATTAATTTACGAGTTTGTTATGTCTTCTGTTAGAAAAGAAGCTGTAGCATAACTTATGTTACTCAGTTATTACAAATTTACACAATCTTACAGTCACTGACTGATTTTAATATGAACGCTTTAATATAAAATAAAGTTTTACTTAATTATTTAAATATATTTTAAACATGTAAAATGTCTTATTTGTACTGGAATCTGTGATCCTTGTCTTACAGGCCTATCAGTTGTAATGTAACTTTTCAATGTCCTATAATTTAAAAATTCTAATTTTAATAGTGGACCTATTTTATGTCTTTTAAGCCTATTTCCTGTAATGTGAACGGAGTTTAGCCTAAATCAGTCATGGAACAATTATTCAAATTTGGTTCACGTCACATATTATGACTAGGAAAAAAAGATTTCATGATTACTTTTCATTTTTCATTTGTAATTTAATCTTGCAATAGAGCAAGGGAAAATATTGTTACACTTTAAGACTAGACCTAACTTTTTGCGGAAGTTTTCGTCATCATTTCTGAGCATCAAATGTTTTCTTGTCATCCAGATTTGTTTCCAGTATTTTGTTCCCTCTCAATTTAGCTATATTTAATGTGTATATAATTTTAAAAAATCGTAAAGATTGTCTAATGATGACTAATGCATCTCTAAAAAAATTCTATGCTTTCTTCTAGTTCAGTAGTAAAGCGTTTTTTTGGTTTTTCTAAATTTGATAGTACTTGGATGTCGTTTTGGGTAAGATAATCTCGTCCATTCTGCCTACATATTCATTACATTTATTTTTGTGCCATAGAATAATATATTCAATAATGGCCTCGATTTTTAGTTTTTTCTTCCCTAAAGATTCAGTTTTAAAGTATACTTAATTGAATATAAAAATTAAGAACGGAAGACGATTATTTTTATAAATCTGTTACCAGAGAAATTATTACATAAGAAATGACCTATTGAAAGTAAACTGGAGACGAATTATGACCTACTGGAAGTAAGTAAACTACTAAACAAATTATGATCTATTAAAAGTAAACTGATAGACAAGTAGTGGTCTATATATTCCAAGTAAACTACTGGAATAATGGTGATCTTTTCAAAGTAACTTACAGTAATGGACAAGTGGTGTTAAAGTAAAGTAACACACCTATTCAAACGAAAATAATGGACGCCTGATGACCTAATTAATGTAGCCTAATGCATAAATGTCACATTCAAAATAAAATATAGCATCTATTCAAAGTAATGTAATGCACAAGTGATGACCTATTTAATGTAAACTAATGCACAAGAAAACAGACTAGCTAATGGAAAAGTAACGATCTATTTTGAAGTAAACTAATGGACAAGCGGCGACATAATTAAGCTAACTAATGGACAATTGGCGACTTATTTAAAGTAAACTAATGGACAAGTGGTGACCTGCTGTTAAAGTAAACTAATGAATAAGTAGTACATTCAAAATAAATTCATAAAGAAGTGAAGATTTATTTAAAGTAAATTAACGTATAAAAGACCTTTAAAAGTATGTACTTAAACTGTTACAGCTATTGAAAGTAAACAGCTATTGGATAAGTGATAACTTATTTAAAGTAAACTAATGGACAAGTGGTGACCTGCTGTTAAAGTAAACTAATGAATAAGTAGTACATTCAAAATAAATTCATAAAGAAGTGAAGATTTATTTAAAGTAAATTAACGTATAAAAGACCTTTAAAAGTATGTACTTAAACTGTTACAGCTATTGAAAGTAAACAGCTATTGGATAAGTGATAACTTATTTAAAGTAAACTAATGGACAAGTGGTGACCTGCTGTTAAAGTAAACTAATGAATAAGTAGTACATTCAAAATAAATTCATAAAGAAGTGAAGATTTATTTAAAGTAAATTAACGTATAAAAGACCTTTAAAAGTATGTACTTAAACTGTTACAGCTATTGAAAGTAAACAGCTATTGGATAAGTGATAACTTATTTAAAGTAAACTAATGGACAAGTGGTGACCTGCTGTTAAAGTAAACTAATGAATAAGTAGTACATTCAAAATAAATTCATAAAGAAGTGAAGATTTATTTAAAGTAAATTAACGTATAAAAGACCTTTAAAAGTATGTACTTAAACTGTTACAGCTATTGAAAGTAAACAGCTATTGGATAAGTGATAACTTATTTAAAGTAAACTAATGGACAAGTGGTGACCTGCTGTTAAAGTAAACTAATGAATAAGTAGTACATTCAAAATAAATTCATAAAGAAGTGAAGATTTATTTAAAGTAAATTAACGTATAAAAGACCTTTAAAAGTATGTACTTAAACTGTTACAGCTATTGAAAGTAAACAGCTATTGGATAAGTGATAACTTATTTAAAGTAAACTAAAGAAGCATGCACAAAAATGCTTCAAAAAACTATTTGACATGTGGTGACGTATTAAAAAAACAATATTTCTAGACCCTATATGTTGATCTATGTAAACTTTTACTGACATTGTCTACAGCATCCAGCTTCCAAAGATGCTCACGACTACAATAAAGATTAATGACTGAAAGTAAACTGTTGAACAAGTGGTGACCCATTTAGAGTAAACTAATAGAAAAGTGATGACCTACTTAAAGTGAACTCATAGAAAATGGTAACCTATTTAAAGTAAACTAATAGAAAAGTGATGACCTACTTGAAGTGAACTCATAGGAAATGGTAACCTATTTAAAGTAAACTAATAGAAAAGTGATGACCTAATTCAAGTGAACTCATAGACATGTGGTAATCTATTTAAAGTAAAGTAATGAGCAAGTGGTGACCTATTTAAATAAAGTAAATTAATGGAAAAGTGATGACTTATTTTTAAAGTAAACTAATGCTCAAGTAGTGACCTATTTAAAGTGACTTAATGAGCAAGTGATGACCTATCTAAAGTAAAATAATGGAAAGGTAGTGATTTATTTTAAAGTAAACTAATGGACAATGGTAACCTATTTTTAGAGTAAATTATTGGATGTGTGGTGACCAATTTGAAGTAAACTAATAACAATTTGTACCTATTTAAAGTAAACTTATGAACAAGTGATGATATATTTAAAGTAGACTAATGAACAAGTGATAGTCTGTTTAAAGTAAACTAATAAACAGTGATAATCTATGTAAAGTGATCTAATAGAGAATTTTAAAATAAACTAATGGATTAGTGGTGATCTATTTTTGGAGTAAATTATTGGACGAATGGTGACCAATTTTAAATAAACTAATAACAAGTTGAAACATACAGTATTTAAAGTAAACTAACGAACAAGTGATGATCTGTTTAAAGTAAATTAATGAAGAAGTGATAAACTATTTAAAGTGAACTAGTAGAGAAGTGATGACTCATTTATAATAAAATAATGTATAAGTGACACATTCAAAGTAAAATAACGGTAAAGTGGAACTTATTTAAAACAAACTAATGTAGGCTATAAATGGTGCATTTCAAGGAAAACTATTGTAACTGTTGAAAGTACTGTAAATTAATGGACAAGTGGTGGCCCATTTAAACTTTGTGACCTATTTAAAATGAACTATTGGATAAGAGCTGATCTGTTTAAAGTAAATTAATATGCAAGGGGTGATCTATTTGAAGTAAACTAATCCGCAGATTTTGACTTGTTTAAAGTAAACTAAGTGGTGACCTAGTTTAAGTAAATTAATGGGCAAGTGGTGACCTACTTAAAATAAATTAGTGGACAAGTGGTGACCTTTTAAAGTAAACTAATGGAAAAGTGGTGACTTATTTGTGGTAGACTAATGAACAAAGGGTGGCCTACTTAAAGCGTCTTAATGAGTAAGTTGTGATCTATTAGAGTAATTGGTGACCTATTTAAACTAATGGACAAGTGGTGCCCTATTAAAAGAAAACTAATGCACAAATGATAACTTAGATTGATTATTTAACGACGTTGTATAAACGACGAGGTTATTTAGCGTTAAATGATAGATTCAAAGTAAGAATCACACCTATTTAAAATAAAGTAATGGATAAGTGATGGCGTATTAAAAAGAAACTAATGCACAATCTGTTGGAATTTATAGGTTCTATTAACGTTTATACAAAAATCGCGTTTTTAGCCCGAGATACGACAATTTTCAAACTTGGACGATATACACTAACAAACCCATATTTCTCCGCATGCGAAAATGAATCTTTTGATAGAAATTGGTGCATACACTCGAATTTAACATTTTTTTTTAATGTTGATCTGCCCAAAGTAAATTATTAGGCCTATATGTTCACTTTGTTAGAAGTTCTTTTAGAAAATTGGTGTCTTTATTGGTTAGTCATCTACTTATATTGGTTATTCATAATGTGTTTCTCTTTCTTAAATAACTATTAATAAAATTGAGATGAAGTACTATTTAGTAACAGCGTATTTCTCTCAATATATGCATTCCTTACATATACCAGGTACTCCCAGATCTGTTTATAGTACTTGATTAGAACTTTTTGATTAGAGACTAATCGGTACATTTCTGCAAGGGAGGTATTAAAGTTCTTTTTTGGCTAATTCTTAGCCTAATATTGAGGCACCGACTCTTGTTTTCTTGTTAATTGTGTGTGCCTTGAATATACTGTAGAACATTTTTAAACGTGTTTTCCTGACCAGACATCATAATTTTGTCTGTCTTAAAAATACGGCTCTTTGAAGGTTAGGCCTAGTTCTGCCTTCACAATGTGGTGAAAGGGGGACCTTTTCTGTTGGGACCGTTATACAAGGCTGGGCCTTCAAAATGTCATGATTATTGCAATATAATCCCCTCCTTTTCTTCTTAGTCATAACCACATTTTTCAAGGTAAACTATATAAGAGAAGTACATTATGTAGACTATTTCATTATATTATGAATTTATTTGCTAGTCTTTTTAAACTACAAATGTTTTCAGAGTTTGTGAAGAGATATGATGATAATATTCATAACGAGCAATTGTTAAGTAAAAATAACTCGGAAGACACTAATTTTATTGATCTATATCTGTTTACAGTAAAAAATATTCGCCAATGGGTCTGCTTGTCGCCCAGTTCTGGAGATTCCAATTTCTTTATCTTCCCCTGATATTGGACACATAGCTCCGGAAATTTTTAAAGTCTCTACATTTACGAAAACGTGTAAATCTCTTAGCATGAACTTGTATCCCTACAAATTTTTACCGACCACTGACTCCATCGTTAAGGGCATCCCCTATACACCAGAATCACTTTACATATAAGTACTGAAAGCATTAGTAATTACATGCAAAGAATATCCTGGATATGTAGTTGGGTAGATACCTAGATTTCTAGCAAAAAGAATATTCTCATCAGAAGTACTATAGGTAGTTACTAATTAGCCTTAAATTTCCTTTAGCTGATCATTACTTTTAATCATTTAACTAGTCTCTGAGATAAGGAGATTGATAAAGGTATAACTTATAGGTAAATGGATTACTTCTCATCGTTAGTACGAGCTAATTTGCTACAAATTTATGTAAGAGTCTGTTACTTACTTTGTCTTCTGATGGTTCTCCTAGATTGTTAGTTGATAGGTAGATTGAATGGTTCACAACATAGGTGTCGCTAATAATGTATTTTTGTTTATTTATTTATTTATTTATTTATTTATTTATTTATTTATTTATTTATTTATTTATTTATTTATCTATTTATTTATTTAATCTGGCATAGTTAAGACCATTAGGCCTTCTCTACCACATCACCATAATACAAAATAGACATAAAAAACAAAATAAGAAAGAAATTATATACACACACAAGTAGAAAGATAAGATCACAATTGGCACCAAAAGTGCTAATGCAATATATTGACTGCCTAATATATTAGCGATTAAAGAAAATGACTTAAGTAAGCTATCTAGAAATAAGTAACTTATTGTACAAATAGGCCTATCGAGATATACAAAACAGTAACAATTTCGAAACATTTGCAATAAGTTAGAGGCCTATACTCAGTTTACTGCATTACACTCTACACAGTAAGACAATACTGCATACTACATTATATGTTAGTTTAAAAAGCATATTGTTTGTCAGAAATATGGAAGTTCCCTAATAGTGTTTGGTAGTATATAACAAAATGATTCTCTTCAGAGGTAGTTAAATTATATTAACCTGCTATAACTAAGTTTAAGGGCCTAGCTATTACTTACTGTCAGTCAACTGTAAATTCCAAGATAGATGATAGATAATAGAATGAATGATCAATTTCAGAAATAGTTACTGATACATTATAAGTTGGTTTAGAATCCATTGTTGTCAGTGATCTGGTAGTTCTGTAAGACATTCGGATATTAGTTAATATTGTTTACAAATCAACTTGTGTATACTGCATTTGTGTAGGTCTACCTCGTTTTTACCCTGACAACGTTTTTTAGTTGTTTTTAACATTCTGGTTATTGTATTGTTTGTGTTTTTGTTTGGTGAAGAATTTTAGATAAGGGCGCAAACAGCAATATTCCTGACGCAATAATAGCTACACTATAAGTTGGTTTAGAGCCCTTTACTTGTCAGTCATTTGGTAGTTCCGTAAGACACTCAGAGAGTAGTTAATAGAATGTTTCACTTCAAAGGTAGTTACTAATACGCCTACCCTATAAGTTGGTTTAGAGCCCTTTACTTTTCAGTCATTTGGTAGTTCTGTAAGACACTCAGATAGTAGTTAATAGAATGCTTCAATTCAAAGGTAGTTACTAATACTCCTACCCTATAAGTTGGTTTAGAGCCCTTTACTTGTCAGTCATTTGGTAGTTCTGTAAGACACTCAGATAGTAGTTAATAGAATGTTTCACGTCAAAGTTAGTTACTAATACTCCTACCCTATAAGTTGGTTTAGAGCCCTTTACTTGTCAGTCATTTGGTAGTTCTGTAAGACACTCAGATAGTAGTTAATAGAATGCTTCACTTCAAAGGTAGTTACTAATACGCCTACCTATAAGTTGGTTTAGAGCCCTTTACTTGTCAGTCATTTGGTAGTTCTGTAAGACACTCAGATAGTAGTTAATATAATGCTTCACTTCAAAGGTAGTTACTAATACGCCTACCCTATAAGTTGGTTTAGATGCCATTAACTTGTTGTCAGTCATTTGGTACTTCTGTAAGACACTCAGATAATAGTTAATAGAATGCTTCACTTCAAAGGTAGTTATTAATACGCCTACCCTATAAGTTGGTTTAGAGCCCTTTACTTGTTGTCAGTCATTTGGTACTTCTGTAAGACACTCAGATAATAGTTAATAGAATGCTTAACTTCAAAGGTAGTTACTAATACGCCTACCCTATAAGTTGGTTTAGAGCCCTTTACTTGTCAGTCATTTGGTACTTCTGTAAGACACTCAGATAGTAGTTAATAGAATGCTTCACTTCAAAGGTAGTTACTAATACGCCTACCCTATAAGTTGGTTTAGAGCCCTTTACTTGTCAGTCATTTGGTACTTCTGTAAGACACTCAGATAGTAGTTAATAGAATGCTTCACTTCAAAGGTAGTTACTAATACGCCTACCCTATAAGTTGGTTTAGAGCCCTTTACTTGTCAGTCATTCGATACTTCTGTAAGACACTCAGATAGTAGTTAATAGAATGCTTCACTTCAAAGGTAGTTACTAATACGCCTACCCTATAAGTTGGTTTAGAGCCCTTTACTTGTCAGTCATTTGGTACTTCTGTAAGACACTCAGATAGTAGTTAATAGAATGCTTCACTTCAAAGGTAGTTACTAATACGCCTACCCTATAAGTTGGTTTAGAGCCCTTTACTTGTCAGTCATTTGGTAGTTTTGTAAGACACTCGGATAGTAGGTAATAGAATGCCTACCCTATAAGTTGGTTTAGAGCCCTTTACTTGTCAGTCATTTGGTACTTCCGTAAGACACTCAGATAGTAGTTAATAGAATGCTTCACTTCAAAGGTAGTTACTAATACGCCTACCCTATAAGTTGGTTTAGAGCCCTTTACTTGTCAGTCATTTGGTACTTCTGTAAGACACTCAGATAGTAGTTAATAGAATGCTTCACTTCAAAGGTAGTTGCTAATACGCCTACCCTATAAGTTGGTTTAAAGCCCTTTACTTGTCAGTCATTTGGTACTTCTGTAAGACACTCAGATAGTAATTAATAGAATGCTTCACTTCAAAGGTAGTTACTAATACGCCTACCCTATAAGTTGGTTTAGAACCCTTTACTTGTCAGTCATTTGGTAGTTTTGTAAGACACTCGGATAGTAGGTAATAGAATGCCTACCCTATAAGTTGGTTTAGAGCCCTTTACTTGTCAGTCATTTGGTACTTCTGTAAGACACTCAGATAGTAGTTAATAGAATGCTTCACTTCAAAGTAGTTACTAATACGCCTACCCTATAAGTTGGTTTAGAGCCCTTTACTTGTTGTCAGTCATTTGGTACTTCTGTAAGACACTCAGATAGTAGGTAATAGAATGCTTCACTTCAAAGGTAGTGACTAATATGCCTACCCTATAAGTTGGTTTAGAGCCCTTTACTTGTTGTCAGTCATTTGGTAGTTCTGTAAGACAGTCAGATAATAGTTAATAGAATGCTTCACTTCAAAGGTAGTTTCTAATATGCCTACCCTATAAGTTGGTTTAGAGCCCTTTACTTGTCAGTCATTTGGTAGTTCTGCAAGACGCTCAGATAGTAGTTAATAGAATGCTTAACTTCAAAGGTAGTTACTAATACGCCTACCCTATAAGTTGGTTTAGATGCCATTAACTTGTTGTCAGTCATTTGGTACTTCTGTAAGACACTCAGATAATAGTTAATAGAATGCTTCACTTCAAAGGTAGTTATTAATACGCCTACCCTATAAGTTGGTTTAGAGCCCTTTACTTGTTGTCAGTCATTTGGTACTTCTGTAAGACACTCAGATAATAGTTAATAGAATGCTTAACTTCAAAGGTAGTTACTAATACGCCTACCCTATAAGTTGGTTTAGAGCCCTTTACTTGTCAGTCATTTGGTACTTCTGTAAGACACTCAGATAGTAGTTAATAGAATGCTTCACTTCAAAGGTAGTTACTAATACGCCTACCCTATAAGTTGGTTTAGAGCCCTTTACTTGTCAGTCATTTGGTACTTCTGTAAGACACTCAGATAATAGTTAATAGAATGCTTCACTTCAAAGGTAGTTACTAATACGCCTACCCTATAAGTTGGTTTAGAGCCCTTTACTTGTCAGTCATTTGGTAGTTCTGTAAGACACTCAGATAATAGTTAATAGAATGCTTCACTTCAAAGGTAGTTACTAATACGCCTACCCTGTAAGTTGGTTTAGAGCCCTTTACTTGTCAGTCATGTGGTACTTCTGTAAGACACTCAGATAGTAGTTAATAGAATGCTTCACTTCAAAGGTAGTTACTAATACGCCTACCCTATAAGTTGGTTTAGAGCCCTTTACTTGTTGTCAGTCATTTGGTAGTTCTGTAAGACACTCAGATAATAGTTAATAGAATGCTTCTCCTTCAAAGGTAGTTACTAATACGCCTACCCTATAAGTTGGTTTAGAACCCTGTACTTGTCGTCAGTCATTTGGTAGTTCTGTAAGACACTCAGATAGTAGGTAATAGAATGCTTCACTTCAAAGTATTTACTAATAGGCCTACACTACAAGTTGTTTTAGAACCCTTTACTTGTTGTTCGGCATCTGTTAGTTCTGTAAGACATTCAGGTAGTAGGTAATAGAATGCTTCATTTCAGAGGTAGATACTAATAGGCCTACACTACAAGTTGTTTTAAAACTCTTTACTTGTTGTCAGGCATCTGTTAGTTCTGTAAGACACTCAGGTAGTAGGTAGCTGATATAATGCTTCACTTCAGTTGTAGTTACTTATACGTATATAATATTTTAAAGCACATTACTTGCTGTCACTCGTCTTGTGGTTAAATAAACAAATAAGTTAGTAAGTTGGTAGAATGCATAACATTAAAGCTACCGGTAGTTAATTATTTTACTCTGCTTTGAAAATCATTATGACTACGGTACTTATTTTCAGTCATTTCGTGATCCTTTTAGTCAGGTAGGGAAGTTGATAGGTGATCATGTTCTGAAGGTTGCTTTTTTTTACGAGGGAGTGAAATAAGTACGAATCTGAGTATGAGTAACTACACCTTACCATATACCTAATTGTCATTCTGTTTGGAGATGGAACCAGTAATTGGTTCCCAAAATGTACGAAACTTTCTATCTCATCATATATTATGTAAGTTTCAGTTTTAATAAGAGGTATTTTATGTTTTTAAGGAACGGTGGAATATTATGTTAGCTCCCTCTATTTAACTAGTCAACAAATTGAAACTTTTTTCGTGTATCTGGTGTGCAAATGGGTGGATTTACCTAATTTTTGGTTGCTGAATTCAGTAGAAAAATTAGTTTCTTTCTATCACGTCACATTTTCTACACGCACAGCACTAACACAAAGACAGTGCAATACGATATTGGTAAATATGAACCATTTTCAAATCAAGCATAACGTAATACTTAGAACCCCACTAAAGTTTTCTTGACAACATGAAAACTCTTATAAACCAACAAAATCACGTTTTAGCACACTCTAATCTACAGGTTAACGTCGGGAAATGCCATTACACTTTTCGCACAACTAAAAATACCTCTGCCATATAGTGACTCTTGAAAACTTCTTGCACCGCATATTACATCCAAATACTGAGTTTAACCACCATAATTCTGATTTATTATACACTATCCCTGAAAAAATGATATATTAACAATGTAAAAACATTTTAAAAAATCCGTATAAAATCTAAAATAGCCTATCTCAAAACTCTTTCGTGATACAGAAATTCCGAAGGCCATTTCGGATTCTACAACCAAATAATTGATATGATTTGTTATATTACGCACCAGATGCAAAATTGCTGTTAACCAGTGTTTTAAATTCAAATAACGTTTTGATCATGTGAACATTCGCGATTTAATCCTCATAGTTTTATTTCGAAGTCTTCACTTTCGGACGCAACATATAATGCTCGGAAATTATTATAATGAATATTTTGGGCCTGAATCAATTCAAGATAGAATTCTACAAATAGGAATTAAATTAGGGTTCCCAGACGTCCCGTAAAATACAGGATCGTCCCGTTTTTCGCTTGAGAAAAAAACGGAAAAGTTGCAATGTCTATTTTATATCACAAATTACAAACATCGCACTTCATCATTGCAGGTGACTGTAGATGGACTATCATGAAACAATATTATTGTGAGTTATTAATTTCTCAAGGCGAGTGATGGCAACACCAAACGTTTAGATGAAGTCTGGGTGGATGTTTTCAAAAGTACTGAAGGAGAACTCTCAAATTTGAAGAGGGTAGTGGAGTTGATTATGTGTATCCCTGGAACAAATGCGGGTGTCGAAAGATTATTTTCTCGCATGAATGCTCTATGGCAGTAGTGTCAGAGTTGTAAGCTCCGAAACCCGTTGTGGTGCTAGAGATTTCCAGTCGGAGCTTGAACTTGCTTATGTCTGTGGAAGCACCGGAGCACGCAACGAGTTATAGTGGAGCGCTCCGCTCCGTTTAGGCTGTGTCTGACAACGCTGCTCTATGGACTGATGATAAAAATGAATTGTCTGTAAAACCAATAAAATCAATGCTTGTTGTAAAATGATTCTTCAGTGAGGATTGTGTTGCTTTTCATGACATGATTCTTCAAAATAAACAATTGTTAAGTGAAAGTAATTCTTCAGAGAAATATTGCAAGGTCAAAGCGGATTGATTTATAAGAATATTGTCACGTGAGTAGAGTATTTTGTAACTATTTCTGTAATAACTTAGTAAAAGCAATTTGAAGGCAATTTACATAAAGAAGCTTAAACTTAATGCAAATATGCTTCCTAAGAATTTTGTTTACTATTTGTTTACTTACCCTTAGTTAGTAAAGTGTTTGTGTAGTAAACTTTACTACAATACACTTTGAAAGATTGGCATATTTGATGGACGCACATACTAAACTTACTTAGTGATAATCAGAGATCGGAAGTTTAGGCATTATGAATCATTAAAATAGGCAGGCAAAAAGACATCATAAATAGTTAAAATAGGCAGGCAAAAATACATTATAAATAGCTAAAATACGCAATAAAAGGCAATTACAAAAATCTTGCACTAGACCCACAACCTTGCATTTCCATAAAGGGATTTCGGCAGCAAGAAAAACTTTACATAAGTCGAATGCACGTTGAGATTTTCGACTCGATGTTGCAATTACTGTTGGAAGCAAAGAAATATTCCCGGTAGCCTTGAAAAGTGCATTTTTGTGTTTGGTTGTACTGATATGTTGCAATATGCAATATTTAGCTAGCTACAACAACGTCGCAATGAAAATTGAAAAAAATAAAATAAATAAATAAAATAAAAAATAACGGTAGACCCGCACTCATTGTTGCCTTGTCAAATAAACACAAGCGATAATTAAAACGCTTACTGTTATACATTTTTGCACGGCAGCACTCACTGTTGCAAAGAGGATATGAACTGACTGAAAGACAATAATATACATTCGTTGAAGTCACTTTCATTCTAGCGGTTATAGAAATAAATTAAAATACACCTGTAGGCAATTTTTAATAATAAATTAATAAATAATAGATAAATAATAAAATAAAGGCAAAAAGCATTTATTTTGTAAATTAGGCTTTTATATTTTTAAAAAGATAGAAAAGGGAACATAAAACTGTGGCGTTTCAATCACAAAGGTATAATCCGTACAGATTTACTTTCAAAATGAATATAGATTCAACACATTTAAAAAGGCATTCTGCCAAAGTTCCGGTCTCTGGTGATAACTGATAAGTGTCCCGTATTTTTTTTTCAATATGTCTGGGAACCCTAACCTAAATACTTTTTTAAAATTGTTCGCAACAGAGTAATTTGTGTTTTCAGCAATAGTTTGCCATTATAAAATAAAAATTAAGTTTCCATTACAGCCGACAGGTTTATGTACTAGCTCATATTTTCCCTTAATGAATATGATAATGATGATGATGTTGACGACATGTCAGAACAGTGTTTGTCTACCGCAAATTACATATCGCTACCTTGAACCTCGTCTCTAACAATATAATGCAGAAGAAGACTGACTTTTTCTAAATGGTAAAAAATGCCAGCGCGTGCAATAATATTTGAATTTTTTTGAGAAAGTATTTAAATGAATCAGCGCAGACATTAACAAGCCGTCAGCTGAAAGGGCTTCTTGTTGTGGTGTGAAGGTGAAGAAATGTGAATCGAAGCACAATCGATGGACGCGTCTAGACGAGTGGCACATTACATCTACTTCACGTGCTAGCCTTGACCTTTACTGCACATAGCAAATAGGTGTAATACCACACGTGTGCTGACGAAGAGATAACGCTTCTGTGGACTGTGTACTGTACGGAATTAATCTGCTATCTGAACAGATGAGCGTCGTTGTGTAATTCAAGAGCTACCACGTTAATCAGAAAGTGATACTGATTGATTTAAACGTTTCATGAGACTGTGATTATTCAATTTATAAACATACAATCTCTGGAAAAAAAAATCGTATTGCAATTTCATTTTTATAATTACGAAACTGAAGTAAATAATATTTTTTTTAGTCATTGTTGTCTTCAAAAAGAAATAATTAGGCCTAATTATTAATAGAAATATTAATGACTGAAATGTTAATCAAGAGTTACCTAATACACATACATAGATTAAAAATATCAAATAAATAAAAAAATTAACATTGCAACATAACACATGATTGAAAATAATCATTACTATTTGGTAATAATGTTTAAACTTATAGGTGTAGTTTATTTTATAAACGTACTATCTGTGGAAAAAAATCGTATTGCAATTTTATTGTTACAGTTACGGAGCTGAAGTAATAGATAATATTTTTGAGAAATAATTTTCTTCAAAAAATTCGTATTGCAGTTTATTTTTTATAGTTACGGAGCTGAAGTAGATAATACCTTTTTTTTTAGAAATAATGTCTTCAAAAGTAAATAATTGTTTTGTAAACGTATAGGTATGATGTATTTTGTAAACATATAATCGGTGAAAAAAAAAAAAATATCGTATTGAAATTTAATTTTTGTAGTTACGGAGCTGAAGTAGATAATATTTTTAAGAAATAATTGTTTTCAAAAGTAAATAATAAAATTGTTTTAATATTTTGTAAACGTATAGGTATAATTTATTTTGTAAACATGTAACCTGTGAAAAGAAAATTGTATTGAAATTTAATTTTTGTAGTTACGGAGCTGAAGTAGATAATATTTTTGAGATATAATTGTCTTAAAATATTCGTTTTGTAGTTTAATTTTTATAGTTACGGAGTTGAAGTAGATAACATTTTTAAGAAATAATTGACTTCAAAAGTAAATAGTTGTTTTAGTATTTTGTAAACTTATAGATGTGATTTATTTTGCAAACATATCATCTGTGAAAAATATTCGTATTGCAATTTCAGAGCTGAAGTAGATAATTTTTTGAGGTATAATTGTCTTAAAAAAATTCATATTGCAGTTTAATTTTTATAGTTACGGATCTGAAGTAGACAATATTTTTAAGAAATAATTGTCTTCAAAAGTAAATAATTGTTTTGATACTTTGTAAACTTATAGGTATGATTTATTTTGCAAACATATAATCTGTGAAAAAATTCGTATTGCGATTTCATTGTTATAGTTACAGAGCTGAAGTACGTAGATAATATTTTTGAGACAGGCCCTATAATTTTCTTCAAAAAAACTTGTATTGCAGTTTAATTTTTATAGCTACGGCGCTGAAGTAGATAATATTTTTGATTGTCTTAAAATAATTCGTATTGTAGCTTAATTTTTATAGTTACGGAGCTGATAGATAATATTTTTAAGAAATAATTGTCTTCAAAAGTAAATAATTGTTTTAATATTTTGTAAACATATAGGTATGATTTATTTTGTAAACATATAGTCTGTGTAAAAAAATTCGAAGACATGACAATATTATATTTGTAACTGTGGATTGTCGATCATTATTCATATTACACCAATAATATTAAAGCACGATTATTAGCAGATTAAGTACCGAAATAAATTACTTTTATTTACAATTGTTAGTAAAGTGAGTCATTGTTTCAAATATTTAAATTTCATAGACATTGCATTACAATTAATTAGGAAATTGCAAATAAACAAGAAATATTGCTTTAAAATGACAAAAAAGGCATTTATTAGTAAGAAACACCTTAAAAGGCAAAATAGGCAAAATAAAAATTCGCCCTATCGCTTTGATTTACTCCAAATCACGTTTATACATATGAAAATAATGATTTACTTCCACCCAGTAAAAAAAGCATTTTGCCAAAACATTCGGGCTCTACTGATCAGCGTTCATGCATTTAGGGGTCCATTTAGCAGATAGTTTTCCTATATTCAAATGACGATGAACGATATAAAAGACACGATTGTAGGAAAGATTCAAACTCTCTGATATACGTTTAAGTAAGTAAGTAAATAAATAAATTTAGACTATACGTTTTTATTGGGGTCTGAAGGAAAAAAATACATATGTGAGAAAAACGTAGGGTCTATAGGGTAAAGGTTAATAATATTGTGATACGAGTAATATTGTGATAGTTATTTTTGATAATTTATTACAATTTTACTGAGCGAGAGAAAGACGGGTTTTGTGCAGAAACTTGTCCTTAAACATTCCCTTAATACGTTGACGCAAAAACCGATCTTTCTCTCCTCAGTGAAATTGTAGGCCTAATAAATTCTCAAAAGGAACTATCACAATATTACCCATATCACAATATCACCAACTCTTACTCTAACTGAAATAAAATTTAGTAACATCTGAAATAGGATTTGAAGACTATACAGGAAGAACGAGTTAAATCAATTTAATAAAATTTTCGGGACAAGCATGGATAGCTTCGAATTCCCACGAATTCCAAAGCGGGCCGCATGTTTACAACGAACATGTGCTGTATTTTCGATTCTTATATTTCCACGGCAAATCTGATTTTAAGAAAAATTGATTTAGAACGTAGGCCTATAAATGATATTTCGTATTCTGCAAATGTTTAAATTACGATCGTGTAAGTGTAAAAAAAGAGAAAGAACGAAAAATGTGTAGTGTGTAAGTAGTAGGCTACCTAAAATAAATTAACATGATATGTACTTATATGGATTTTGTGGGAGCTCAGAAAAAAAAAACGAATAAGTGTGAAAAACTCATAAATGCGAAACTTATACTGTAATATAAAGGCCTGCAATCTACCCGTGGATTTCTCTCACCAACCGTTTAATTCATCCAACTTTAAATGCAAAGATTAGACTTTCGAAAGAATAGTTAAAATTTTGTTCGTTTTGCGAACTAATTCAACTATGAGTCAGTTGCCTGACCTAGTTGAAGAGGTGGATTCCAAACTGTCCTAAGTTCAAATGACAAGTTATGAGAAAAATTACAAAAACTGATCAAATAAATTTGACGCCCTTAGATCCGTTTGAAAATGCAAACACTAAGTCAAGATTAGGAGAGTTTATTTTATAAACTTACACAGTTATAATATAAGCTTGAAAAGGATAAATTAAAACGTGAATAAAGCAAGTGAAAATCTAAAAAAAAAAAGGACTTAGGGCACTTTGGAATCATCTCTTCAATTTACAGGACATACGTGTAGGCCTGTATAGGCTATGTACAGGACGACCCATATTTATGTCCAACTTTTCATTCGTTTATTACAAGTAAATGAATTAACATGACAGGATCAAAGTAGCATGAACTAAGAGTCCAGACATTAGGATTGCTTAAAATTCCACCAATATTAAAATTCGATGTAAGCACCAGCATTTGCTGCACATTTTTCCAGACGTGGCTGAACGTTCCGTACTGCTCTCACAAGCATTTCATTTGACACCCGGCCACACTCCTCTCGTCTGACCATAGAATGTGTCGCAAAAGGTTAGGTTCCTCTTGAATCCATGCTGGTAGAGAGTCCGCAAACCCATTCTGATATCACAGTCCTCACATGACAGAGCTTGCACAATGTGCGGCTTCCAAGGCCGCAAATTCATTTCCCTTAGCAACCGCTGCACGGACCCATAGGATAAACCAGATTCCCGCTGGTACTGTTGACTTCTCTGGAAGGCCTCAGTAGCCGCTGCTTTGGCCTCCTCTACGATCACTGTTTTTGGTCGGCCAGCACCCTTCTGATGCGTAACTGAGCCAGTGCGAATCAAGTTGGCGTGAAGTCTCTTGATGGTCTTGTAGTCCAGCGTCGCATTTCTTCCTTTCACCATTTTCCACCATCTCTGCATCATAATTGGGGATTGCCACACCTCCATTCGAGCAGCAATTCGTGTTCGATCGTACACAGTCTTGTGCCCATGGTTAATGTTTTAAGATTTACACTACATTTTTCTGATTACATTAAATGTTTCGGACTGTACTGAGAACACAATAAAGTAAAATAAAATGGCAGTTTCTTTTGTCCTTTGGTATGGAATGGGTTACTTAACCTGATTGGTTTTACGATGAAAGAGTAATGGAACGGAGAATATCTGCATGGATATATCATATGTACTTCGGTACATTAAAATAATATATACTAATTGGTTTTGCTACTACAGTGTAATAAAAAGTTGCATATAAATAAACTATAACTCGTCCTGTATATATAAATGTATAATATGCATTAAATCTTAACGAAATTGTACGAAAACAAAATTGGATGCAATTCCGTCCAATTAATAACTATGATCTTATCCTCATGCTCCAGAGTTGCTTATAAATTTATGATCTTAGCTTTTCTATGGTAGGCGTACATTGTTAGTTGAATTGCTAGTGAATCAAGATATTACACTATAAGTTATAAATTTGTGATCTTAGCTTTTCTATGGTACAGTGTTGGCTGAATTGCTAGTGAATCAAGATATTACACTATAGGTCTAAGTTCTAAATTTATGATCTTAGCTTTTCTATGGTACAGTGTTGACTGAATTGCTAGTGAATCAAGATATTACACTATAGGTCTAAGTTCTAAATTTATGATCTTAGCTTTTCTATGGTACAGTGTTGACTGAATTGCTAGTGAATCAAGATATATTACACTAGAAGTTATAAATTTATGATCTTAGCTTTTCTATGGTACAGTGTTGGCTGAATTGCTAGTGAATCAAGATATTACACTATAGGTCTAAGTTCTAAATTTATGATCTTAGCTTTTCTATGGTACAGTGTTGACTGAATTGCTAGTGAATCAAGATATTACACTATAGGTCTAAGTTCTAAATTTATGATCTTAGCTTTTCTATGGTACAGTGTTGGCTGAATTGCTAGTGAATCAAGATATTACGCTATAAGTTACAAGGGGTAAATTGGAATGAATAAAAACGGAAGTGACGTAACTTCTTTGGGTTGGTCCAACTGTCTTAAGTCATTTATATACTATCCCTACATTCACTACCATTACGTCAGCCACAAAATGTAAAAGGTTAGTCAGTGCCATTTAATATCCCTGGTGTGACCACGGATTTGACGGCAGAAGTAAATTCATCTACAAAGGAACGCTGAAAGCAAGTCGTATTAAACAATAAGTGAGATTCTTGAACAGTTGAAAACTTCGAATTAATCGAATGAATACTAGTAATAGTAAAAATTTTCAACGTTCATGTAGTTTTCTTTTATACTAATCATTGTCTTTTTCGTCCTTATTTTTTAAATAGGCTATATAATGAAGTTCAATTCTTTTACTTAGTCTATAGAATATCTAAAATTTGTAACTATGTTTTCTAAGTTTTCGTTCTTCATTTGGTTCAAATTTGCTTATCCCCTCACTGTTTTTAGGTTTATGATTTCTTCAGCTTACATTTATCTTTGTTATTTCCTTTACTACCCATATAAAGTACTGAAAACCCCTTAATGATATTTTATAAATGTATCACTTCTTAACCTTATTTTAAGACTTGCGTTACTGTATTGTGCAAATTTTGATATTTATTTTAATTCATAGGCATGCAAGTAAATCCCGAAAAAATGAAGCATATAATTATGTCTCATGATCAGAACATAGTAGACCCTACGAAATGGAAATATGAAAATATATTGGAAATTTATCTTTTTAAAAGGTGGAAAAATTCAAATATCTTGGGCAACAGTAACAAATATGAATGATACTGAAGAGGAAATTAAACTCATAATAAATATGGGAAATGCCTACTATTATTCGGTTGAGAAGCTTTTGTCATCCAGTCTGCTTTCAAAAAACTTAAAGTTGGAATTTATTAAACAGTTATATTACCGGTTGTTCTGTATGGTTGTGAAACTTGTACTCTCACTTTGAGAGAGGAACAGAGGTTAAGGGTATTCGAGAACAAGGTGCTTAGAAAATTATTTGGGGTTAAGAGGGATGAAGTTACAGGAAATGGAGAAAGTTACACAACGCAGAACTGCACGCATTTTATTCTTTATCTAACATAATTAGCAGACTTCGAGACTTCGGACCCAATAGAGCAGTTCAGTGGGAAATCCGCATAACGGCGTACTGAGTATCATCTTTTACAATATCCACCTCGCGTCAATGGAATTCCTTGTCACAAAGTATTAGGGGCTGCAAGACAATAAACACCTTTAAGAACAGCTTAAAAGATAACCTTATTAGCATTTCACTCCAATCATACTGATTTAAACTATCACTGACTACATTGTTACTTTTTTCTTTAGACATCATCCTGATTGTGCTGTATTTTAATTGTCTCGTAATAATCTCTTTCTATTATCTAATATTATTTGAAATATATTAACATTCCATGTATTTTAGTTTAATTCTGCTACACAGTTTATTTCAGTGTTTAATTAATAGTTCATAGTATTTTGTTGTCTAATTCGTGAATAACTCTTGTATACATGTAACTCTCATCTAAATCAAATTGTTGGATTCTTTGTAAGTTCATGCATATGTATATACACTTTTTGCTGGTTGAGTGGAAGAGAAGGCCTTACGGCCTTAACTCTGCCAGCTAAAATAAATCATTATTATTATTATTATTATTATTATTATTATTATAGTGGTAAAGCCTACAGTGGGTGGGGGTACTGTAGAATGGATCCCAACAAATAAGCAAAGGAAAACGCTCTGGATTTGAAATTCTGACGAATAATTTGGTTTTCATACAAACTGTGTCTGAAACTATTACACGGTTAGAAAAGTCAGAGCAAAAGATGCCGGAATCCCTCAAATTAATTTAGAAAATGGTGCAGAGAATTAATGAAATGAGGCATCAAGTACACCGGTTACTGAACGTGTAAAACAGAAGTGGAAATCAATTTTATGTGAAAATAACGGATATGGAACATTGTGTAACATAAACAGCAAATTAGTGGACATAGAGTCACTCGAGAATAAAGGACTGTCTCTTAGAGACTGCAATGATGTTAGGTTTTTTCGTTTTGCTCCTATCACGTCATGCGACGTAGAGCGCAGCTTTCTACAGTACAAACTTTGGCAGATAACCGAAAAAGATTTACGTTTGAGACACTGAGAATGTCTCTTGTAGTAGGTACATTGCAATTCAGTACTGTAACTGCACTTCCTAAAGACGACCAATAGGATAAATGAAGAAATTAAAATTGCTACATGTTTATTTCCATCATTAACACTGTGTATAATTAAACACAAATGCTTATAAAAGACAGGAGAATAAATGTTTTTCACATTCTTTTGACATTATCATTGTATAATGTATATTTACTCTCAGAATGTACATATGTGTGTGATTCCCCATACTACCGTATTTTACTCTAAATAGCAACATTGTTAACTCAACACATCTCTATTTACCTGCAGCGAGTCAATAACCTATAGTGCATGTACAGTAAACTTATTGTATCGGGTCCAAAGTCTCCAAGCCTGATAATTAGGAACATCAAATCCATTCGTTTGAGATGGGCAGGGCATAGGCCTAGTAGCACGTAACTTATGGGTGAATCAACAACATAGCTTACAGTATGTTAGTTGGAATAATCTGAGAAGAAAAAAAACGTTTGGGAAGGCAGAGACGTAGATGGGAGGATAATATTAAAATGGATTTTAAAGAAGTGGGATGTGATGGTAGGGACTAGATTAATCTTGCTCAGGATAGGGACCGATAGCGGGCTTATGTGAAGGCGACAATGAACCTCCGGTTCTTTAAGTGCTATTTGAAAATAAGTAAGTACGTAAGTCTCCAAAGTGTAATTTTTCTTACATGTTAAGCGCATTAAATCAGCGGTAGTATTTTCATGTAAGATGTGGGCTGAAATAGGGTCTAAGGTAGGGCTACGTATTTCTGTAAAATTGAATTTAAGTATAACGGCAATGGGATAGGCCTACTTGACAAATTGAAATTGTGTGGAAACTGCTGATGTGCCAGAACGTGACTAGGATGGATATGACGTAGCAGAACATGAGATCATTACTGTTCTGATTCACCATGCTCATGCTTCCCTTTTGTTCTGCCCACAGGAATCCCTGCCAGCTGAGCTCATCAACCCTATATCAACCATGGTGAGTACTTGAACCAAGTACCCTACTTTGAACTTTAGACAAAACTTCTTGAACTTTGTTATGTTTCTGTATTAAACTAGCTATTATACATTTGTGCATCTCTCGTACCGTACAAAGTACGTTCTGAAAATAATCCGCTTTCAAATTCAGATAATGGTACAGTACAATTTTTAATGTCGTCACGCTTTCATTCTGCTTGCTGGATTCCTTCAATCTGGTATAAAATTAAATAGCGATCTTTTCCGAGAACAGATTGAAATTGTGGTGTTCACCACACCGTTTTGAAATTCCGAGGTTAATCCTTAAATTGACAAAGTATCCTATAGTATACAACAGATTAATAGACTATATGCTATAATTTTAATAGAACAATAGAAAAAAATTGGTCCTCTTTAAGATACGACACGCGGTAGAACATCTACACCGTAGTCGTGGTACAACCACTGAAGATGGGGAAGCATAGCCTCCGAAACATGTATGGTTTCTAACCAGTTTTATTATTTTATTTATTTTATCAATAAATAGTGTTCAGACAACTGTAATAATTATCTCCAATATTTTTAATCTTCACTCATGAACACTGTTGTATTTTGACCTTTTAAGTATTTAATCATGGTTAGGCCTACTAGTGAAGAAGAAAACCTGGTCAACCAGTACCACGATATGCGCCTTCAGATAGAATTGTTAAACAAGAAAATTTGGTTTAACAAAACATGTCTTAAAGAGGATTTAGAGTCCTTTTTAAGATACGACACGCGGTAGAACATCTACACCATAGTCGTAGTACAACCACTGAAGATGGGGGAGCATAGCCCCCGAAACATGTATGGTTTCTAACCAGTTTTATTATTTTATTTATTTTATCAATAAATAGTGTTCAGACAACTGTAATAATTATCTCCAATATTTTTAATCAGAACAATTCCACGGACCACCTTACTCTTGTTCCCTTCGAAAGCAAATTTATCATTTATGTAGCATATTTTAATACCAGTATATTTATATTTTAAAATTGAATTAAGGTTCGGTACTTTGGTCCTCTGTTTTGAATTCGGGTGGTCCCTGGATGGATTACAGGTGCTGCGCCAGATGTGCAGGGAAAAGATGTTGATAAATGCCACGTATATAGTGCTTTAAATCCCTCTTTTGTTACTGAGGGTAGAGTGGGAAGTCGATAGACGGGTAGGGTAATAAATTTCATAAAATGTCTGTACTGGGAGAAAAAGTGAAATTCGATTACCACGTGTCGTTTCCAAACTCTGAGATTTTCAGCTATAGTGTGATATACAATTCGTTCGAATTTTATTTTTTTCTTTTGTCTTTTTTGAAGGACCACAAGGGCAGACCTCGAGGACCAAAGGTGGTCCGCGGACCATAGTTTGAGAAACGCTGATCTAAACGATAACAGATCCCTATATTAACAGGCTGCCACAAAGACAGACCATATTGTACAATAGGCAGTTGAAAGTATAAATAACGTACATCTGTTTAAGTTTAATGCAGTCACACAATGACAAGAAATGGTTGGATAAATAATTAGGTACTAATTTTTTTTGTCGATTTTCATTTGTGTAATTGTACATAACAATAAGAGAATATAGATACACGAACATAATTATACTATAGCTAAGACTATTAAGATCAAATGGATATTCTCATGACAAATTAGAGGTAATGTAAATACCACTAACAACACAGTCAGGTTCGAGGCACAGGAACAACAGCCCGCTGAAGTCCACGCAGAAAAATGCAGAATTTATGAGCCCACAGTTCCATTCTATTTGGAGAAATACCACCTCACCTCCATTGAAGTAGTTGAGCTAATGGTTGGCGCTAGGGGCACAATACCTCGCCTCTGTCACTTTCTGCAAGAAGTTCCAGCTGAACAACGACTTCATTCGTGATGTTTCTCTTACTGCTATCAGAGGATCACTTGCCATTTTAAAATACCACCTGTACTTTGTTTCCTAAAAAGGAAGAACTTTTGTTTGAACGTCTAATCCGTTTGTTTATTATGTTTAGGCCTGTTATATGTATGCTATTATCCTTTCTGTACTTAATTTCCCTTTTTTCTTCGTTCCCCACATTTCTCTTTTGTTTTCACTCTGTGTGTTATTCTCTGTCCAATGAGGCAGTCCCGTTATTGGGAAAGCTGAAAGAGTTTCTTTCTTATTATTCACAGAGTGATTTTAGGTTGTATTGTACAACAAATAAAATATGGACATTGCGATAGTTGTTTTCTTTACAGTCCGACAAGGTTTAATAAACTAGTGTGAGAAATAAAGTTTCGCCAATTTAAGGGTTAAGAAAGTATATGAGTTGTAGCCAGCGAATAGGGATTATAAAGAATGGACACTTCGCGTCGGTACCTTTGATGTAGCCGGACTGATTTCAATGACCTTCAAGCCAGCTAGAGCGTGAGATTCTGCCTTCTCCCTAGAGTTGGCGCTGACATCACACCAGCTAGCAGTCGACTCAACGGAAATATAACACATATAATTAATACATCTAGGTACATTATGTACTCAAATAAAATAAATTGGAACCATAAAATAATAAATCCGTCATTAGCTGTAATGTCTAGACTCTAGAGTTCCTTTATAATGAGAGTTGAGACGTTGGCCCCAACAACAATTAAAATATGTAATGATTTGATAGCACTTAAAATGGAAAAACAAAACTCTTACGAGAAGTAAAACCATATACCTATATTATATTATATACAAGTATTAAATGAATTTGATACTTAATTTTATGATGTATTATGTTATTTTATAATATAATTTATCATATCTGAAATATAAACAATTATTATTAGAACTAGTTCGTCACTGAGAAATAAGGAAAAGCTGTTAACTTGAATTTATTTGAAGCAAAGCGTTACTGGATTGTGCAATAAGGTAGGCGATGTTTGAATCCTGTGTCTCAGGTCTCAACTCTATTCTCAATTATTATCTTAGCCTATGCTCGATTACACTAACCTCTAGCGCTTGAAAGTAGAACTAAACGCTGGCGCACAGAGAAACAAAACACAGGCAAATTCGCTCAGTGTCCATTCTTTATAATCCCTATTCGCTGTTGTAACTTCCTGATTCCAGTGCCTCAGAAATATGGACACGGATACCTTTTAAGCGGTGCCTCACGTTAGAGCAGAGCTGCATAGGCCTATTCTCATATTTTCCGCAAATTTTAGAGACTTTTGTCACCGTAAAAATTGAAATTTCATTACTGCAAAAGATAATAATATTTACTTTTAAATCTGGCAACAGTGGAGTGGATCCACCGAAATACACGTCTGGATAACTTACTTCGGGATGATCAAGGTATCCCATATTATTTGCAGATGACACAAGTACAGTAATTACAGCCAATAACTCCAATACATTCCAATCTTCAACAGAGGAAATTTTCCTCAAAATATGTGATTCGTTCTCAGTCAATAAATTAGTATTAAATTGTAACAAAACTAACATAATACAATTTAAATCCTGTCCAAATTCAACCTCGCAAATTTCAAGAGCAATAATTAAGAATAAGTCCCTGATACAAACAACACCAACCAAATTTCTTGGCGTATACAAATCGATGTGTTAAATTAGAAAAATTATATTAAAGAAATTACACCTCAACTAAATTCAGCATATTTTGCTATTAAATCTATACAAGAGATAGTAAATATCAATACCTTAAAAACTTCCACTACTTTGCATACTTCCACACGGCAATGAGTTTTGGAATAATGTTCTGGGGAAATTCCACAAATAGTAACAGATATTTCTACTAAAAAAAGAGTAATTAGAATAATAGTAGGTGCTAAATCTAGGGAACCGTGTAGAACCATTTTCAAAAACTACAAATAATGCTCATGGCTTGTCAGTATATTTTTTTCATTTATAAACTTCCTCGTATGTAATCGTGAAAACTTTGCAACTAAATCAACAGTTCATAGCATAAATACGCGTCAAAAATGATTTTCACACTCCATCGGCAAGTCTATCGTCCTATCAAAAAGGAGTGCGTTAAATGACTGTAAATATTTTAATAGCCTCCTATGGATATAAAAAAATGAAACTCAAAATATAAGATTATTTAGGGGCAAATTAAAGAAGCACCTAATTTCTCACGCCTTCTATTCTGTAGATGAATTCATGGCATTCAACAACGTTTCATGAATATTTCTGTGTTTTATTAAATGTCTGTAGAATATTTCAACTAGATTGAGACTATAATTAAGACTTTATAGTAAGCCTACTATTAAGATCTTTTGTTTTTGTCTTTTTTTTTTTCGTTTGACATGTTCCATATTCTAGCTGTGAAGCGATGCATGAATACCATAGAATGTACGAGTAAATAAATACAATAAAATACAATATTACACGAGATCCATTTGGCAATGTCCAAAAATTTAGTGTCTATTTTCTTATTCTTATGTCCATTACATAAAAGTTCACCAAATTATGACCATAAATAGCTTATATGTCCAACTAATTAAGTGTCCGCTTTATTTTAGTCCGAAACACAAATTTTGTGTCCACTACATGAATGTCCAATTTATTGAGTTCATCTACAAATGTTATGTTCACTTAATCAATTAGCTACTTGTCTTCTTTTCTTCATTTTCATATAGGCTACCTTCAAAAGATAACTAATAGCTTTAAGATAAGTTGGGATGTTCCTGGTTGTCACATATGTATCTTGCATTACAAATATCTCTTTTTTCACATTTCCATTCTTCTGCCCATTTTGCTGTATGAGTTTGTACAATAGCAAAGGTTTTTCCTTTCTTCGACTGGATCAATTTAGCTTCATCCATGACTGGCACATGAAACAGGTATAAACTAGCCGTTTCCATATTCTCAGTTAACAATGGAACAACGCTGAGTGTAATGAAATTGGAACAAGGATGAAAATACTGTTTTAATTTGTACAAATTTTCCTGGTGGAGTGTCTTATGGTCTTAACTCTAATTTATTACACATATGCACTACCATGACTACACTACGCTAGACATAATATCAACTTACTTACTTACCTGCTTACTTACTCACTTACTCACTTACTTACTTACTTACTTACTTACTTACTTACTTACTTACTTACTTACTGGCTTTTAAGGAACCCGGAGGTACATTGCCGCCCTCACATAAGTCCGCCACTGGTCCCTATCCTGAGCAACATTAATCCAGTCTCTATCATCATATCCCACCTCCTTCAAATCCATTTTAATATTATCTTCCCATCTACGTCTCGGCCTCCCCAAAGGTCTTTTTCCCGCCGGCCTCCCAACTAACACTCTATATGCATTTCTGGAATCGCTCATACGTGCTACATGCCCTGCCCATCTCAAACGTCTGGATTTAATGTTCCTAATTATGTCAGGTGAAGAATACAATGCCTGCAGTTCTGTGTTGTGTAACTTTCTCCATTCTCCTGTAACTTCATCCCTCTTAGCCCCAAATATTTTCCTAAGCACCTTATTCTCAAAGACCCTTAACCTATTTTCCTCCCTCAAAGTGAGAGTCCAAGTTTCACAACCATACAGAACAACCGGTAATATAATTGTTTTATAAATTCCAACTTTCAGATTTTTTGACAGCAGACTGGATAATAAAAGCTTCTCAACTGAATAATAACAGGCATTTCCCATATTTATTCTGTGTTTAATTTCCTCCCGAGTATCATTTATATTTGTTACTGTTGCTCCCAGGTATTTGAATTTTTCCATCTCTTCAAAGGATAAATTTCAAATTTCTATATTTCCATTTCGTACAATATTCTCGTTACGAGACATAATCATATACACTGTCTTTTCAGGATTTACTTCCAAACCTATCTCTTTACTTGCTTCAAGTAAAATTCCCGTATTTTCCCTAATCATTTGTGCATTTTCTCCTAACATATTCACGTCATCCACATAGACAAGCAGCTGATGTAACCCGTTCAATTTCAAACCCTCTGTGTTATCCTGGACTTTCCTAATGGCATACTCTAGAGCGAAGTTAAAAAGTAAAGGTGATAGTGCATCTCCTTGCTTTAGCCCACAGTGAATTGGAAACGCATCTGACAGAAACTGACCTATACGAACCCTGCTGTACGTTTCACTGAGATCCATTTTAATTAATCGAATTAGTTAAACATAATATAAAAGTAGACATAAATAAAAATGAACATAAATGTGTGTGGACATAGCTCATATGGACTTAAAAAAGTGGACATAAATAAATGTAGGCTATGGACAAAGATTACATGGACATAGTATTAATGGACGTATCTCCTGGAAGCATCACATCGTCCAGAAGTCAAGACATTCGCTATAACGAACGAATTCTGGAATATGTTCTATTTTGCACCCCGTACAGTAGGCCTAGATGTAGGCTACGTCGGCGAAAACTATGGAATAGTGTGATATTTTAATCAAAATCTCCCGCTGTTTCTCTATCAGAGACCTTCACGATCGCTAGCATGGTTTGGTTCATTGTAGTGCCACGGTTAAGAATGCATGAAGCCCTACTTGAACGCCTTGATGAGATTCCTTGTCACCAGGGACGGCGTGACCTTTAAATGTGTTGATTTATGCAGTGTGGGCCGGGTATGAGTAATCAGAATGGGAAATAGCGACGCTTTGGTGTCTAACGCAACACATTAGGTCCTTCTTGGTGCCCTGCTTCACTCGCATCGACAGGCATCGATCATAGTGCGTTCAGTTCAGCACTATCTATACTAATAATAAATCTGTAGCCGAAATTTTTCTGGTATTTTAGATTTTCCAAAAATAATTGGTCCTAACATATATAATTAACCACCCTGAAACCGAAAATCGCTTTTTTGAAATTTTTGTTTGTATGTCTGTCTGTCTGTTTGTTACCTTTTCACGCGATAATGGCTGAACGGATTTCGATGAAAATTGGAATATAAATTAAGTTCGTTGTACCTTAGATTTTAGGCTATATGGCATTCAAAATACATTATTTAAAAGGGGGGTTATAAGGAGGCCTGAATTAAATAAATCGAAATATCTCGCTTATTATTGATTTTTGTAAAAAATGTTACATAATAAAAGTTTCTTTGAAAATAATTTTCGATAAGTTTTATCCTACACAAAATTTTGATAGGACTGATATTTAATGAGATAAATGAGTTTTAAAATTAAAATGACTGCCATCTGAGGCCGTGTAATGAATTAAAAAACAAATGACTTCGTCTATAAGGGGCCTTGGACAGCAACAATCGAAAGCTATGAAAGATAGCCTACAGAGAATGTTTCTGTGTTTGTATGAAGTAATATCGGAAGCTAAATTAACCGATTTGTATAATTATTATTTCACCATTGGAAAGTGTAGTTTCTCTAGATGGACATAATGCTATAATGTTATTACAGTAACTTCTGATATAATAGGCTATAAAATAATATAATATAATATAATATAATATAATATAATATAATAGACCTATAATATAATATAATATAATATAATATAATATAATATAATATAATATAATATAATATAATATAATATAATATAATATAATACAGTACAGTACAGTAAAAAGGGTAAAGGTATCCCCGTAACATGCCATGAAGGCACTTGGGGGGCATGGACGTAGAGCCCCATGCTTTCCATGACCTCGGCACTAGACTGAGGTGGTGTGGTCGGCACCACGCTCTGACCGCCTTTTACCCCCGGGAAAGACCCGGTACTCAATTTTATAGGAGGCTGAGTGAACCTCGGGGCCGTTCTGGAAGTTTGGCAACGAGAAAAAATCCTGTCACCACCTGGGATCGAACCCCGGACCTTCCAGTCAGTACAGTACAATACAATACAATACAATATAATATAATATGTAATATTATATAATATAATTTAAGTTATTTGAAGGGTTCAGAACCATAGTGGGCCAAGCGGCATTTACTGAATACGTAGAAAACAAGGGTTAAAATTAAGTTATTACCATAATTCAATGGAAACCTATAACAAGTAAAATAAAATATACACATTAAATCTAAATGATGTCAATCTTCATTAAACTATGGTTGCATGTAATAAAAATTAGAAACATGTTAAAGAAATTGTCATTGCACCAAATGAGTGTCTCTGGACCAAAATGATAGCATTTTTAATTATTTGGATGCAATTTAAATTAAGTAACATATTAAACGATTTATCCTTCTATCAAACACGAATGTTCCCTGGATCAAATGTCCTATTTTAATTATGTAATTACTTTATATTTATTTCTAACGGGTGCAGCGGAGCGCACGGGTACGGCTAGTTATAAATAATCACTTTAATTATTATTATTATTTTATCAAATCACAGTCTCAAATCAAAGTTCTCAGAATTGTTATCTAGTTAACTACAGATCAAAAGTAAAAGAAAGATTGCAAATAGACTAGTAAGGAAAATTAATCTTCACAGACTGCTTGACCATTTAATCTTAGATCAGAGGTTAAATTGATCCTTGTTCTAGCTGAACTTGGAATTTTGTGTTGTATAAAGTATAATCTGAGATTAATTTGTCTCAAACTAAAGTCAACTTTTACTGAAGAAATTTCTCCGATTAAGTTAGATGATCCAAGTTCAGTTATTTCTTTTCTCTTTGAAATATACGAGTGGCAGACTGTGCAAATACAATAACCATTGTTATTAATATTAATAGATATGGTAGTTACACTTATATATATTTTTTTCAATTTCTTGCCTTAATACACAAACAATTTTATATCTTATAAGGCTCTATCGTGTTCAGCAGTATCAAATAACATAACCTATAATTATATTATGTTTATAACAACCATTAATTATTAATGGATATGATAGGTACATTCATAAATGTTCAATTAACTGTATTACTAAACGAAAATTGTCGTTTTATAAAGCTTTATTATGTTTAGCAGTATCAAACACCATAACATGATAACAACTTGGAGAACAGTCAACCTTCTCCTTATTGTCCGCCATTATTTATGTTGCAAAAAAAACAGTGTCTCCAACAGAGTGTAATACGGAAAGTCGTGAAAAAGTAGTTGTAAAGTCGCTAGATTTCTCATTATCAACAAAGAAAGATTAAATTTTGTCACTATGGGGTGCTAAAAAGGTCACTAAATCCCTATTTAAGCAATATAAAAGTTAAAAGAAATTGTTGTTGAAAAAGAGTTAAAATCGCTAGATTGCAACACTGAACAAACCTGTATAACATGGTCCGCGCATCACGTATTTCACCTGTTTATGCGATGTTGCCAAATCCTTTTCACGTGAACTTAGATTGCATTTGAACCAAGGTAATTTGATCGCAGAAAAGTTTTATACAATAGAAGAAGTGTCTGAACTCGGTTCACTTTTCGATCTTCGATCAAAGTTGATCTTTAGTCAGGGAGTTTTATACAATTGGGCCTTAAGAGACTAGAGTAATTCATTTTATTTAGTATTCTGCCCAAGGCCAGGTCTTTCTCTGCAAACCCAGCTTTCTCCAGTCTTTTGTATTTTCTGCTTTTCTCTTTGTTTCCTCATATGATCCATACATCTTAACGTCGTCTATCATCTGATATCTTCTTCTACCCCGAACTCCTCTCCTGTTCACTATTCCTCCAAATGCATCCTTCAGTAGGCAGATTCTTCTCAGACAGTGACCCAACCAATTCCTTTTCCTCTTCCCGATCAATTTTAACATCATTCTTTCTTCACCCACTCTTTCCAACACAGCTTCGTTTCTTATTCTGTCTGTCCACTTCACATGTTTAATTTTCCTCCATATACACATTTCAAATGCTTCTATTTGCTTCTCTTCACTTCGTCGTAATGTTCATGTTTCTGCGCCACACAATGCCATACTCCATACAAAGCACTTCACTAGTCTCTTTCTTAGTTCTTTTTCCAGAGGTCCGCAGAAGACGCTCCTTTTTTTTTTATTAAAAGCTTCCTTTTGACTTCCTGGCACTAACTCAACTAGAGTAATAAAATAAGTTAATGTTAATAGAATTTGTGATTTATTCCTATACAGGGACATCATTTTATTTTTACTAACATTTCTAATATTAACCTGGCTATACCTTTGAATTAACGGATGAGAACCGAAAACACCTTGCTACCCCCTTCCACGACTAGAGTTCGATAACAGGTACTTGGCGTAAAATACAAACAAATCACTTTGCTAGGTATAGGAGGGAAGAAAAGTAGTTAATCCATTTCCGTGAAGTAAGAAATATCGCGATTTTGAGTTTGATCATTTTCATTTTACTATATTAACAATAAGTGTTTTTACTCACGAATTGAGTTATCCATTCGGACGTATACATTATGCAGTGTATATTATACTGTCTACAGCACATTAGCGTACAATATAGAGAATGAAGTTAAATTGAAAAATAATCAGAATATGGATATTTAATCACATTTTTTAAAATGGTGGCCGTTCATTTAGATACAGGCTTCAGTTCTTTTGTGCATATTATCGCACTGTAGACTATTGTACCTATTTCCAATTACCAGTTTCATCCTTCGTACTAATAACCCATGTTGAAATAATTCTGTACCTACTCTATAAAAGAGTAGGCCTGCCTTACGTACTGTAAATTCAATCTTCATTTCCTGCCCGATCCGAAAAATAAAATTACTCAGACATCCTATATCTACTGTCACATGACAGTTAATTACTTAACGTGGCCCTTTTATTTAAATTATTTTAAACAGGTGTTTAATATTACATAGACGTCCAATTCCTAACAGAAATTAATGTTTTCAGAAAAGAGCTAAGACAGCCCAGTCACTATCCTTTACAGAAGGGCGAGCAGAAGCGGGTGGGGGGAAACCGGGATGCGACGTAAGCAAACTGACTACAGTACCTGTGCGAAAATATGATTCAATATTGGAAGCTCTTTCGTCACTGGAAAACGCGAACATATTTCTGGAATGTACTATACTCACTAAAGTACTGTGTGTAGAACGGTTGGAAGTTAACTAGTAGAGAGGGTGGGAGTGAAGTACATTCAAAAACTCAGGTACAATAAAAATTGGAGTAAAAATAAAATGATGTCCCTGTATATTCTGCTTAATAAAATTTTATTTTTGTTCTCAAATGTTAGCGTGTGATATCTTGGAATTGTGTCTAGATTAGAAAGTTTCGTATGTCAAAATAAAAACCGGTACAGCTGTTTAACATTCTTAATTCTTTAAACTTCATTGCCAGATCTCTTTTAGTGTTAAGAAAAGAAAAATTCTATCCGTGTGTTGAAACTGACAGAAAGCAATAAAGTTCAGACATGAGACTTGTTTGGAAACTAGACTAACAAGTGAATGTGTAGCTTTTTTCGAGATTAAGAACATGAACGCAGCTTGTTTTGGGAAGAGGTCCGTCTGTAATTTCATGAATATCTCCTCCTCTCCCGTTAAGGCGAAATTGCGGGCATTAAAGTGGTGAATGCTACTCTTTCAGGAGCTCCAAGCACCCAATTTGTTAGCCTACTATAAACGCCCGCACGTTTGGCAGTATGTAGCGCACATAGGCCTGCACATGTTTGTTATGCTGCTTTGCAGGTTCCCCTCACATCCACAAAAGAAATTCTGACGGACGGTTCAAAATAGTAGGTCCTGTAGTCGGAACCTTTTCATCCTGTTTGGACATCAAAGGAGAACTCCATAAAAGCGCCACATGTATTCAACTTGAATACGTGTAGAGCCCAGAGTCGAACAGGGAGTTCTCAAACAAACTTCATATAATGTTGTATGACATAAACTTACACGTATCGTTAAACGAATAAGAGCTAAGGATTTCCACGCGGGAGACTTGTCTTTTAATTCAATTTAGTCAAACGTGTATTGAGAGAGACTCTTCTCTAAATGTTTGAGTTAATTCCGACATAATTTCATCTCATTTTCCACTAATAATAAATTAGTCTCCTCTCTGTTATTGGTGATTTCCATGCTAGCCATTGGATCAAAAGATCGCTGGTTCAAATATGTTTGAGAGTAATGGATTATAAAGGTTGATAAAATACATAGTGTGGCTTCATTCGGGAGGAAAATAAAGCTCTCTGGGTCCTTTTTCCTAGATTTATGACATATGAAATAATTCACTGTGTCTCAGTGAAAAGTACAGCAGAGTCCGTACAGGTCAGTTTCTGTCAGATGCGTTTCCAATTCACTGTGGGCTAAAGCAAGGAGATGCACTATCACCTTTACTTTTTAACTTTGCTCTAGAGTATGCCATTAGGAAAGTCCAGGATAACAGAGAGGGCTTGGAATTGAACGGGTTACATCAGCTGCTTGTCTATGCGGATGACGTGAATATTTTAGGAGAAAATACACAAACGATTAGGGAAAACACGGGAATTTTACTGGAAGCAAGTAAAGAGATAGGTTTGGAAGTAAATCCCGAAAAGACAAAGTATATGATTACGACTCGTGACGGGAATATTGTACGAAATGGAAATATAAAAATTGGACATTTATCTTTTGAAGAGGTGGAGAAGTTCAAATATCTTGGAGCAACAGTAACAAATATAAATGATACTCGGGAGGAAATTAAACACAGAATAAATATGGGAAATGCCTGTTATTATTCGGTTGAGTAGCTTTTATCATCCAGTCTGCTGTCAAAAAATCTGAAAGTTAGAAATTATAACACAGTTATATTACCGGTTGTTCTTTATGGTTGTGAAACTTGGACTCTCACTTTGAGAGAGGAACATAGGTTAAGGGTGTTTGAGAATAAGGTGCTTAGGAAAATATTTGGGGCTAAGCGGGATGAAGTTACAGGAGAATGGAGAAAGTTACACAACACAGAACAGCACGCATTATATTCTTCACCTGATATAATTAGGAACATTAAATCCAGACGTTTGAGATGAGCAGGGCATGTAGCACGTATGGGAGAAACCAGAAATGCATATAGAGTGTTAGTTGGGAGGCCGGAGGGAAAAAGATTTTTAGGGAGGCCGAGACGTAGATGGGAAGATAATATTAAAATGGATTTGAGGGAGGTTGGATATGATGATAGAGGCTGGATGAATCTTGCTCAGGATAGGGACCAATGGCGGGATTATGTGAGGGTGGCAATGAACCTCCGGGTTCCTTAAAAGCCAGTAGGTAAATAAGAAATAATTCTAACCCTGGAAGAAGCTCCAAAGCAGAATCTTTACTGTCATTTCTCGTCTGCGTTAGATCTGACACTGAATAACCTCTCCTACTGAAAGTGTCGTTAAATAAAATCGGCACTACTACTATTACTTACTTATTTACTTACCTACAAGTGGATTTTAAAGAACTCGGAGGAATCATAGCTAGACATTGGGGACGGAATGGACCAAGCAGCCAAACCCGAAATGATGACGATGACGATGACGATGACGATGACGATGATGATAAATTCTGTTCAGATATTGTGTCTTGATTTATGTTTGCCTTTGCGGGATTTTCACGGAACTGTCTTCATCTTGTTTGCATTTATCTTCATTCCATACTGTTCACAGATGTCATTTAGCTCCAGTAACATATCCCTTAGTATCGTCGCCCCTTCTGCTAATAAGGCCATATCATCAGCAAATCTTATGCACTTAATTCTTCTTCCTCCTACTATCACTCCTCCCATTGTCTGAATACAGACATCCGTAGTATAGGCCTACGAGTTGATTTTAAAGCCTTAGATCTTCCTAATATTTCCTTCTGGTCTCACTATGACGTTTATGTCATTAGCAAATGCTAAAAATGTCAGTTATATTTGTTCATGTAGTAGACTCACCCAAATATATAAAGCTATTCACTGCCTGTAAAATACTCCGTTATAATTTTTTTTATTTGGTTTCTACATTTTCAACTAGATAATATAGGCCTAATATGAATGTAATATTTGTTATTATTATTATTATTATTATTATTATTATTATTATTATTATTATTATTATTATCTAATATTTAATGTACGATACAATACATGCATATATTTTAAATAAATGTCCAGTGAAGAAATAAAACAACATTTACTGTTGCTGTTACAAGAGTCGAAAAAATTCCTACCCCCTTTTCTTTTGGGAACTTTTTCAGCATTTATACAGAACAGGGAAAAGATAAATATGGAGCACTTTGCCTCAAATTCGGGGAAATTTCAGGGTTCGGCATTTTAAACAAAAGTTTGGAACATTTACCAAAAGAAACAAATGAATTGCAAATATAGAATATTCAGACAGTTAAACAAGTATATATGCGACAAATTTAATGCCGGATTATGCTTTTAGTTTTTATGAATTTGTTCATGATTTATTGTTCAGTCATTTTTGTTGTACTTTTTTATATTTTCTGTATCTTATTTATTATTTTGACTTTTATATACTTAATCTGTGCATTAGTGTTAACGATTAAAAAATTAACATGGCCGTTAACACTACGATCCTTATCTAAATTTAAGATAAAGAATAACCAAAATCTAAACGATAAATATAAAATAATAATTACGTTTTCAGCATTTAACGTATTAACCAGCATAATAAATTTATCATTAAACTGAATACATACAATATTTTGGTCAGTTTGATTTATATAAGATTCGATTAATTCCATTACCACACTGTCTTGTAGGAATACATGTGTTGTATGTATGATAAAACTGTCAGGTGTATTGGAGAAAAGATGCGAATACAATCTACGGACTACGGACATATTTATTGTTTATAGATTATAGGAAGGCATATGATAAGAGTTGGCTGAAGAAACTTATGACAGATACGCTGATACAGAAGTATTAATTGTTAATGATTTCAATAAATTCAATTAAGTCATTATAAAGAGAACCGAAAATAAAAAAATACATTAAATGTAAAAGGAAAGGAGCTCAATACATTTAATAAACAATGGTCTATAACAAGGACGTAGAATTATCTTATACCATTAGCCTATATACCGCGTGAGTAATAAGGGACACTGCTTGTAGCTGTCCTATTTTTAATTTTATGAAGAGACCCTATATATATAAAATAAATTGTAGGGTGTGAAAAAAGGAATATAAGGAACATTATTTTTATTTATAAAGGACGTGTGAAGGAATCTGATTTTCTAATAGCACCATATAGGCCCTACTTATTTTTCTATTTTTAGATTCTTCAGATCTCAAAACTTACAAAATACTAAAACATTTTTATGCATAAAAACCACACTGATGATTTAAAAATGTATATGCATCAATGAAAATTAACTCCTGTATTAATACAAAGCATAGTTCTAGCATTTAAAAAATGAAACATTAAAAATAATTTTAAAGTGTTTTAATTGTGTCACGTGTTGGTATCAGCTCACAGAAGCTGTGCAAAATAACCCCCCATTCACTGTCAAACAATGTACAAGACTGTTTTGGAAATTGTTTAATGTTTTCAGCAACACTGAATACAAAAATTAAAAAAAAAAAAATAAGTAGATGGTGCTGTTAAAAAGGATTCGTTGGCATAGATTTTATAAATGAAACTCATAGTTTTTGAAAACACGTTCAAAATATTCCTTTTTTTTTTATTCCCTACCCTACAACTTATTTTTATAAATCCCCCACCCTACAATTTCTGTTTATATATTTTCTTTATAAAAATTAAAAATAGCAAAGTTACAAGCATTTTTCTATACGTCTTACTTCGGTTGTATTGTGTGTAGCATAATACAAGAGTGGAAAATACACAAACCTATAGGTATCTTCCTAAATGATAATTTGATAAGTACCACCCTATTCACAGAAGACTAAATTTTGTTGGAGGACAAAGAAGATCTACTATGACCAACAACTAATTTGAATAATGTAATAAAAAGTGATAAATTGGAGCTATCGACCAACAAAAGATGAGAGAAGACGTACTTATAATACCTGTACGTAACATTTCTTCAACTCCTGTACTGAAATATGCAAGTGAAACACATGGACATTAAAATCTAAAGATAAGTCCATATTAGAAAAACCTATATAGGATTCTTCCGACACCTGATTGTAATGGCAAGAGGAGATCGAATTCAAAACAGAGATATACGAACACAATTAGTAGAAAATAACATGGTGGAAAACACAACAATGTAAAAAAAAAAATTGAATGAAACATGTACAAATCGACAGGATTGAGATCCGATCTAACCAACATGTTACTAATCCACAATTAACTAACTTAATTGTAATTTAAGTTAAATACCTAAGTTAAATCATACTTAATTCGTTTGCATTTCACCAAACTAATAAGCCTCTGCATTTAAAATAAAGTCAGTTAATTTAATTCCCAATTAAGTCATCACGGCCTTCGGAATCATAGTAAAATAGTAATTCCGAAAGTCATGTGCCTTGTTAATGTAAGCAGTGATCTTTATACTGAGTTCATTTGTTAAAGAGAGAGAGAGAAATAACTCGTCCGGCCTTAATTAAGGATGACCACGAGGATCCGGAAATTAATAGCAAACAAATATAATCAATTAAATATGAATATTGTTATAAAAATAAAAATGTAATAATTAAGCACCATTGATTATCAATTATAAAATATAATCTTAGACGATGACTTTAAAATTATACTTATAAATAAAAGATTTTATTTAAAATTAGCATATCCTTAATTAAGGTCTTCTGAGTGGTATAAATGAAACTGTATAATCTGCAGGGAATCTTTAACAATTTGCGAGATGATATTTTGAATTTCAAAAGATGATATTGATAATTGTTTTAAAAAATTATATGTAAATTTTGGTAAAGAACTCCGAGCACCAAAAAATAAACCTGTCACTGGCCAATTGAAGAGAGGGATGTTATACTTAGCACTAAGGTAGGGAATACAAGGTTCATAAATGGCCCTCTTTTCCTGATCAACCTGATGAGCTTGGTTTAGATCTCTCTCCATAGTTGGATCTATAATAATAGTCTTTTGTTGTTGGCTGTTTATTGCTATTATATCCGCTCTTCTGTGAGAGTCGTCTTCAGGAATACAGTGGACCTCTTCACGAACTTCCCAACCCTTGTTCCGAAGAAGACAGGCGATAGCTCCACGGACTCTATGATGCCTGTTGTTACGCAATAACTCTCCTTTCCGACAAAAGCCCAACACGTGGCCAAGAGTTTCTGTCTCGTTGCAGCCAGGTTGACGGCAACGGGTCGTGCTGAAAGCTCTGCCAGGAACGGAGCGCACTGCAGTAAGGTTGCAAGACATCTTGATTGCGTTAATATATTCCGAAGACGACAAATTCTTTTTGGTGCTAACCCATGAATTGGCTCTTGGACATTCTTCAGAGATGACTACACCTTTCCCCTTATGAGGTAACTGACACCAGGATTCAAACGAACTCTTTCCGAATTCATCACGCAGATGTCTGCCAGTAGTTCGAGGTGTTATGCTGGCTTCAGGAATTTTCAGGCTATTGAGAGCAGTTTTGTTCTCCTCTTCAAGATTCCTGACAAGAAGGAGATGATCATCACTGACTTGTGAGAGTCGTTTACAGATGTTAAAATGCTGAATATAAATTGACGTCATAAACAGAGGTAACCTCAAAAAATATTAATATCACAGTTCGAGATGATTTTTTGTAAAATATGATAACAAATAATTCTGATCTAGACAAATTCATATTGAAAATATCAGCATTCGGATGGGGATGTAATTTATTGTATAACTGTAACATTTGGAAAACTGGGGAATTTTTGTGGGATTCAGTATTTGTCCTTGGTAATTATCTGTCGTAAAAAATCTTGGCTTCTTTTTTGATAACAATCTAAGTTGGAATTTTCAAGTTAAAGAAACGATAAAAAAAAATCTGTTCCTCCATTCACTGTTTGAGTCGATTGAGAAGCTTCTTGCCCCAGCAACTAAAACTTACCCTAGTACAAATCCTAGTAATGCCGCACTTCGATTATTGTGACGTTTTGTTAAGTGACCTAAGCTCTGAATTGTCAGTCAAGTTACAGCGAGCTCAGAATATGTGCGTCAGATACGTGTGCAACATCCGACGATATGATCACATATCACCGTCCTTCGCAAGTCTTTCGTGGCTCCGACTTAAAGAACGCAGAACTTTACACTCTTTGTCTCTACTCTATCGAATTCTGCACACCTCAACACCAAATTACCTTCCGTCTCGTTTCTCTTATCTATACTCTAACCACGACGTAAATACCAGATCACTTATCTGTGGCACGCTAAGTATACCTCTTCATAGAACATCTTGTTATTCATCATCTTTTACAGTATCCACCTCGCGTCAATGGAATTCCTTGCCACAAAGTATTAGGGGCTGCAAGACAATAAACACCTTTAAAAACAGCTTAAAAGATAACCTTATTAGCATTTCACTCCAATCTTACTGATTTAAGCTATCACTGACTACATTGTTACTTCATTCTTTAGACATCATCCTGATTGTGCTGTATTTTCAAAATTGTCTCATAATAATCTCTTTGTATTATCTAATATTATTTGAAATATATTAACATTCTATGTATTTTAGCTTAATTCTGCTACACAGTTTATTTCAGTGTTTAATTAATAGTTCATAGTATTTTGTTGTTTAATTCGTAAATAACTCTTGTATACATGTAACTCTCACTTAATCAAATTGTTGAATTCTTTGTAAGTTCATGCATATGTATATACACTTTTTGCTGGTTGAGTGGAAGAGAAGGCCTTACGGCCTTAACTCTGCCAGCTAAAATAAATTATTATTATTATTATTATTATTATTATTATTATTATTATTATTATTATTATTATTATTATTATTGAAGCAACAACGAAGATTAAAATTCGCCCATATCGTATCGCAGGTAACTTCATCAGTGAGGAGAGAGTGTTAAATCGAGGAAAATTCGGATGTGGAATAAGAAATTTTAGCGAAGGAAAAAAGGACATTTTGGCGAAAGGACTTGACGCTGTCACTGCTGTTCACTTTCTGTTTCCGTCCCACGCTTTTGCTGTAGTGAAACACCATGATAACAGGTACAGTAGATATAAATAGAGACATGACGAGTTCCGAGAAAGGAAAGTGGCCATTTTCCTTTCGCAGCGTTTGGTGATGCTGCATTCCGAGAACCGGGCGGTCGTACGTGCTATCATCTAGCTGGAGCAAAATCCCAGCTCTTGCGATTTGCCTAGCCTCGTTTCCAAAAATGGAAGGCGGCCTTATAAAGAGATCAGTCATGTGTTTGTGTAACTCAATGCCGGAGGAGGCCAACCGGATTTCGTACCCATATGTCTCCTGCACTACTCGGAGACTGTGAGAAATTTTTGAATGGTGTTGTTCTATTAGTCATCTTCGTTGGATTGAGTTGCCTTCTTATTTTGATTTGACAATTCTATTTTATGGGTAACTTTCTCATGTAATTTCGGTCAGTGCGCAGTGTATTTGACCAGTGCCCATCCATCAACGTGATGAATAAGGACAGTACTTTGTCCCAGGAGCCTGCAAGGTTAAGTAGCCTATTACTGGATTTTTTTAAGGCGATGCGCTTCTGAAAATAGTCAAATTTTGAGAAATGTTATAATTTTTTTTAATTTTCGCGCTAAAATGTATGGTTTCATGGAAATTTTATCTCAATATATTAATTATAAGTATACTTTTATGTAATTGGTAAAAGTTGTGTTAATGTACAAGTTATTTGTAACCTAACCAAAACTTTAAATTTAATTATCTCAAAAAATAAATTTTCTACGTTTTCAACGACAAGTATTCATTTTATTTCTCAGTGGTTAAAGCTAGAGTGATGAAATTTGGCATATTTATTCATTAATATCTCTGTTGTGAAACGAAACATTTGATTGGCTGTACTCGGCATATTCTTATTGCTATAGAATTCAGTAGAACCCCGATTATCCGCTATCCTATTAACCGATTGATGGGTTAACCGTCTGTCTTTCTCTCGCTTTTTTTGCTGCAGAAATAAATTAATTACTGTACATTGTATTAGCACGTTATTTTTTCTATAGAGTGTTATTACAAGCCTTTCCCCTTATAGGCCTACAGGATGGTCTATTTTTCGAATTGTCGTACTGTATAACTTTTATATGAAATGTTTTCTACGGGTGTCAAAAGAAATCTCATTGTGCTAAGAACCGAAAAAAAAAGTGTAAAATTTAAGCGGTTTGTGGAAAGAAAAACCGTGGCTGAAATCGCATCAGAATACCAGATTGGAGTGTATGAAGTGTGTAAAGCTACAACATCGGACCTCCACTACTCATATCTTTCCATAGACAGTCAATTCAAGGAATTTCCTTGCCCTTAAAAACACGTAGTATTTGATAACCAGACTTAAATTAGTGAACTTTTGATCCACTATCTAGCATGTTAAACGCAACATAGCGAAGGGAATTAAGAAAGTGTAAATAGGCTATTATTTACTAAATTTACGAAAATCTTTTATTTTACGGATTATCCGATTTTTTCGATTAACCGTTCAGCCTACCCCCTTCATTACTACGGATAATAGAGGTTCTACTGTATACATAAAGCAGCTTTTTTATTGATATTTGAATATTGAAGAAATTATTTTTTTTTACAAATGAACAAATTAGAGTGGGACATTGCTAATGCTCCATTGCACGATATGCAGTTAAGAAAAAAATTAGATTTTGTTAGAAATAGAATTTTCACTAAGAAAATTAAATAACAAAAACAAAATAAGTTTAATTTTTTTAAGTGTTTGTGAGAAAAGATTTAAATTTACAATGTATGATTATGATATTAATACGCATATTCAGTAAAAGATTCAACTCTCTAGCTAAAAAATTGTGGTTTTCAGTAGCGCATCGCCTTAACTGCACGACTCACGTACATCAAGCAAGCGAAGTAGCCTACTTGAATGACGGCTAGGTATAACTCCTGGGGATATAATCGTCCCGACCACACGTTACCTCTGTTCTGGTTGGATGATCGTTCACCGCTACTGAGGCATGTGGACGTGAGGTCAGCAGTCGGCTGGTCGGATTTGGCCCTTCATAGGTTGTCACGCCACGGATTGCTATATGATGAGTATTTTTTTCACCATCAATCTGTCACGTAGGCGGTCCGAAGTTTTAGTTCTGTTACGCCTATGATTTTAATTTGAGAAATAAGTAATGACACTTGTGGCGGACAAAATTGCAGTTGATGTCGGTGCCTAAGATTTTGCCATTTATAAGATCATCATCATTCCAGCCGATGTCCATTTCATTCTAAAATTCTACATTTTATTCGATGACCTGTTGACTGATGCATGAAATTAGTAACGAAATAATGAAATACGCGTCTTTACCTCTTACAAAAAAAAAAAAAAACTAGTAGTGATAGGATATTTTGAAACTAAATATCAGAGTACCTTTCAAGAATTTATTTATTTACTTATTTATTTATTTACTTATTCATTTATTACTTATTTATTTATTTATTTATTTACTTATTTATTTATTCACTCATGCATTTATTTATTCATTTATTTATTCACTCATTCATTCATGTATTTATTTATTTATTTATTTATTTATTTATTTATTTATTTATTTATTTATTTATTTATTTATTTATTTATTTATTTATTTATTCTGGTGAAGTTAAGGCCATCAGGCCTTCTCTTCCACACCACTAGAAATACAATAAAACTACAAGAAATATTATAGGGCCTACATCAGTGCAATTAATCTACAGTAGGCCTAATAACGAGTGACAGAATGTAGTTCGCTGAAATAAAAGAAACTTAAAAAAATGCAGTCAAAAGAAATATTAACTTAATTATACTATCATTCTTTACATTTTATAATAGATTGAATTGAATTACATTAGCTCATAAATTAAGTTAGGCCTATTACTTTTTCATATAGGTTTTATCTCAAATTAAATAAACATGTACTAGTCGTTAAAATTTAACACAAAGTTACTGTTGTAGAATCTTTAGTGTATTGTAAATATTCATAATTTAAATATGTATGTCGCTATTGTATTGGTTAAGAGAAGAGAAGGCCTTATGGCTTATTTTCTTAAGCACACCCTTAACCTCTGTTCCTCTCTCAAAATGAGAGTCCAATTTTCACAACAATACAGAACAACCGGTAATATAACTGTTTTATAAATTCTAACTTTGAAATTTTTGAGAGCAGACTGGACGACAAAAGCTTCTCAACCGAATAATAACAGATATTTCTCATATTTATTCTGCGTTTAATTTCCTCTCTAGTGTCATTCATATTTAGGTTAATGTTGCTCCAAGATATTTGAATTTTTCCATCTTTTCAAAGGATAAATTTCCAATTTTAATATTTCCATTTCGTGCTATGTTCTGGTCACGAGACATAATCATACATACTACTACTTCGTTTTTTTTTTCGGTTTTCACTTCCAAACCTATAACGTATTGGCATAAAAAGTAATATTGGACTTAAAATTGTTCCTTGTTGAATATGAAATCTTGCTTTTAAATATGTAGGTAAATAGATAATTAAAACTAGCTGATTTTCTATAATATTCATCATCATCATCAACATCACAGGTTGACCCGGTAGGCGCGTTCCGTCCCCGTTAAAACTGTTCTCTCCAACGAAACTTAGGACGTCTAATATTTCTTCTTCCTCTTCGAGCATACTGGAAAGCTTTCTTCAGAATTTGGTGATCCTCCATCCTTTCTAGATGTTCCATATAACTATTGCCATGGATGGGCAACTCGTTCTCACAAAGTGCTAAAAAAATTCTTGAAAGAGAGAAAGACAGACGGAGCCAGCCGCAGCAGTTACAAGTTGTTTGTAATTTCGCTGCAAAAGCAGTTCACTGCCGCGGTGCGCTCTGGCGGCTCATGCAGGTCGTCGTGATATCTACTCCATGATTTGAATTTCAGAATGACGCATAATACAAAAATTATAGTAATTTTAGATATACTGTACCTAAACACACATAACAAAATTATATAATTTCCTAGTCTTGTAAATTAGTTTAGTACTGGAAACACAAACTGAATGCATCCTTTTCAAGATACAACAAATATAGCTGCAACACTCATTTATTATTATACTATTTGTTAATATTTCTTATTACTTATATGTCTGACTTTAAATATACAACGCTAGAATTTACATGTCTTTTTACATTAAAGAGTATTCCTCTAATCTCTGAAAGGCAATAGTCTGTATTCGCAAACAATCACAAATTCAAGGAAGTATTTTTTACATGTCACGGCAAATAAAATGAACTTACTTCTGAGCTCTTTCTGTACATTGTAAGCTTTTACACTTCTTTCTTGTATTAAACTCTACCTCAAGCACATTATGGAAGCAAAGAGTGTATTTGGAAATTCTGACTTAGGCAGAATTACGAACAGTTCGATTCCTGATTTCGCTGGAATATGAGTGGCGTGCTGTTATGTAGCTTTATCAATTCAAGTTATAAACTTTCAGGATCTTCTATTGACTGTAAGCCAAAAGGATTTCAGAAAAATCTCGATTCCTTGTCAATTGTCACTGTTTGTCCAAACGTAGCCTACCAGTGAATTCTGCTGTAGGTCTTGAAGTAGGATCTTATATTGATAAGAAGATTTTCTTATCACTCTTCAAGATAGTTTATAGTCAAAGAAAGTGAAGTTGTCTATGTTCTACATGATACTGCACATTTCAAATTTATCCATAAATGCTCTTAGCTAGTCGATCATATGTCGTGCAATTCTGTAACTCGCACGCACAACGTGCTAACGGTTTGATATATCATTTTTACCTTTAGCTGTTCTAAAGCAGATCTAGGCAGTATTTCTTTACTGAAAACTTCACTGTATTTATTTGTAACATAAAATGTCATGCGTAAGAAAGTGTAATAGAACATAATACAGCGACATCATTTTATTTTTACTTCAATTTTTGTTGTACCTACGTTTCTGAATGTACTTTCACAAATGTCCTTGCTAACGTCAGTCACACAAACTTACGGCCGCTGTTTCTAGCAGTGAAGTAAACAGTACAAAGTACTGTACAGTGTGTTTCAGAAATATGTTGCGTTTTCTATAGAAGAAAGAGCTTATATTATTGAAGTTTATTTTCACACAGGTATGGTGTGTAGCATAACTGAATTTATCTGTGTGGACTGAGCACAAGTGAAGATTAGAGTTACCGAAAGTACGGTACCCTATAATATGGTACGGTACTTAACAACATTATTTAAACAAGAGTTTTGTTTTACTATATGTAGGTATGAAGGACGATGATGGAAACAGGAATTACAATGTAACCGAATGTGAACAACAGTTTTTCTTGTTTTCTCTTTTCACAATTTCCTGATTATATCATTACGGAATATTTTCGTAGAAATGTCATTAATCTGGTAGATAAATTTAGAGCAACAGAGTGTACAGACAGGAAGAAAAGTGTAAGATGGCCACCAAAGGTGACAGAAGATGCTGTAGAAGATGCTAGAGGAAGGATGCAGCGAGGTCCTAATAAGTCGCTCAAGAAGTTAGGTGTAGAAAATGGGGGTTTCTTACGGAAGTGCTCACAAAATTCTCAGGAATAAATTAGGTTAGTAATATGCTGAATAAAGTAGACATTGCATAATGTATATAACCGCCTGAAGACTTGAGTTTGTGAAAAAAAATTGTTACTATTCTACTGTTTTTTGATAAAATACTGTAAAGTAATGACCAAACTGAAAATCGTAATACAATATTTCCCTGTCACATAAATGGATACACTACTTTTCTCTCCTCCTATAGCTAGTAAAATGATTTGTTTACATATTGCACTAGCAACTCCGAACTCCTGTAATTGAAGGGGGGTAACAGTGTTTCCGAGTATAGCCAGGTTAATGTTAAAAATGTTAGTAAAAATAAAGTGATGTCCCGGTACAAGCTTTACCTTCCTTCTTAATAAAAAAAACTCTTTCTCTTTCAACTCATCACTAAAGGAAATGATCTGGGAATTATATTGTTGTTCACTTAAAACGAGCCGCCACTTACTGCAGACGCGAACGAACTTGTGTCTTCCAAGAACCGCATACAGACACTACAGTTAGTACAGACTCCGTTCTACCTGCACTGAGGTTGTGTTGACACTTTGAGAGCACGAGTTGCCCACTCATACCTATTTCGTTGATTTGTTAACCTTTGTGTTATCCCTAATTCTTTTCTGATTTCTTCATTCCTCTTGTGCTGTAATAAAGAATATTCTACCACTGATCTTAGAAATTTCATTTCTGAAACGTCTTTTATCTCTTTCGGTTAAGATCTATGTCTCTGACTGGAAGGGCTACTTCTAAATTATTATCATAGGATATTTAATCTTAAATAAATATTTCCCTTCGGAAACTGTTGCTCTTAATATTTTCTGGTTTAAATTTGTTCTAAAGACATGTTCATTGTAATATTGTTGCGTTGGAAACAATTTAATATCGTTATTTTAAGTTCAAGAACTGACATTGAGTTACATAGCATAAGGTTTTGTTTTCTCTTAAGCTGTGATTGCAGTCTCTGCACATTCCATTTCCTTACTCTCAAAGTCAGGAGAAACGTGAGTAATATTAACAACAGTTTTTCTTCCACTCCTGGCATGTGCACCGAATGCAAAAGAAGCATTGAGCTATTGCACTTGTGTATGCAGCTGTGGGGTGAATAACCCGCGGTCCGCGTGGGGTGGTTTGTCACTATATTTAGGCCTAGTATATTAAAACAATCCCGCGACGGAAAAAAAATTCTCATTGCTCATTGTTTGCCACATGGTGAGAAGTTCAGGGTCATGTCTGGTAAATGCGTACATTTACTGAAATGTCGCTTGTAGGCTAATCGGGAAAAAAATTAAAACCAGGACTTTAACTGGAGGTGAAGTATGAGCTTAGCTGAGCCACCGCTGTGGATTAGCGGTTAGGATGTCCGACTGTGAAACGAGCGGCCCGAGTTCAAATCCTGGTTAGGGCAAGTTTCTGGCGGAGTTGTCCGATTCTGTACTAAATATACAGTTTCATTCCTTCCTTAAAGAAAGTACAGCTCTATTCCCTCCCATCTGAACTCAAATCCATGGAGGTCAAGCACCAGTTCCCTTCGGATTTAAATTTTAAACACTTGCAATCAGTAGCCCTTTTTCCTCCGTGGCGATACAACTTTCTATCCAACTTACAGACTGCGAACTGACAGGTTTTTCTGGTACATGTCCAACTTTTCATGCCACCATTCAATGTTTCTCGAAAATCGTACTTAAATAATAAATATTATTATTATTATTATTATTATTATTATTATTATTATTATTATTATTATTATTATTATATTAGAGTGTTTGATTAATATTGAAATATGTTAAAAAAGGAAGTGCATTACATTTTTTTTGTGTTTATAGGATTTATGTTATCTCATTAGTCATCATTTTATTTGTATTTATTTATATGATTTATGTTAGCTAATTTCTTTGATTTATCAATAGCTAATATTACTCTTTACCAAAGAGAACACGGTTGTATGAAAGGCTACGCATGTTATGAAATAAATAAGCATTATGTTCTTCAGTTAAAAGTTCCACGTTTTATTGATTATTTTATACACTTTCCGTAATAATAAATAATTCTATGTGTTATTTTTTTTAAATGTTTTAGGCAGCGCTTTATGGAGCCCGTGACTTTCTATCTTCCTTTTTACTTATCTGCAGCGTTTGACGTTTACCTCAAATGTTAACTTATTAGCCGTTAGTATTACAAATTATTTTATCAATTTTATTTCGTCTGTCATATATACAACACTGAAGGTTAAATAGGCCGTTCGTATAAAATAACTCCGCAAATAACTATAATCACTCAAATAAAATATGCACCCGCCATTTTGCAGTGAAGTGAAGTGAAGCAAAGCACTTTTTTTCTCGTCAATTCGCAAAGTGAAAGCGCTTTACTACAACGCTTTTAAAATACGCTGGTTTCACTTTCAAAGTACGTTCTAAAATCAACTCAATCCAAATTTTAAATCTGCTGCCACAAATTTGTACTCGGTACTGTACTCGGATCAACCGAGTAATGACGTCACAGTACTTGCTTCGAACCGAACCGTTCCGTTCCCAGCCCTAACTGCAATCTTGAGGCAGTTTATTAGTATTTAGGCGGTATAGCTTACAAGTCCTTAGCCTACATCATCTTACATTTGTAGAGCTCGCAGGGCAACAAGTGAGAACTGTCTTTATAAGCCATCAGCATCTCTAACATGTTACCAGAAAAGTGTATACTCTGAATGCATAGGCCCACAGCAGAAAGTGAGACAAGTGGCCAACAGGCTTGGAGCTCACATATTCAGTTTTTCATAGCCCCAACTCCCTTGCAAGAACGTGTTTTCACGTGCTTCTAAAGTTTCTCCTCCCATTTATCTCATTAATTAATTAATTAATTAATTCATTCATTCATTCATTCATTCATTCATTCATTCGGTCTGGGACCTGCGCTCTGATTTGATAAATTTCATTAAATAAAACAATTGTTCACATAGATAGGCATAAGTAGAACTGTATAGGCCTATGGTCATTCTAGAACGTCTAGAACGACTTTTTTTTTTCAAAATTAATTTTCATCCTCGGAAAAGAGAACTTCATTTATCGTTAATAAACGTTTTTAATAAATTCACATTATTTCAGGAAATGCTGCGGTGCACACTACGTCTTATAATACAGAAACAAATGAGGATGGACCCAACAATGTAATAATTATAGGTTGCGCACTCTATTTGATCAATGTTGTAGCAGAAGCATAATCTGGGTCTTGAATGAACAAATGCAGCTTTTTAACTAACGAATGCATTGCGGGCTGCATCGACACAACTTTCATTAGGAGCAATGCTGTAGACTAACCTTCTCGCTTGGTACGCAGGAAAATATTCCACCTTAGAAAAAGTTATGGAAAAACAAATTTGTTTTGGAATGAATCGCTGTTTTGTTTTTTTGATTTCAAACGAAGATCAGTCATTTCTCTATTAAGAATTATTATATTTAATGCGCAATATTCCATAACGAATTTACTCTAAGATACAGAATAAGAACAAAATTCCCAAGAAGTTCATGAGAAAACGCTGTCGCATACAGACGGCATTTTCAAACTATTTAGTCGATGTCAAGGAAGCTCGCAACTTGTGGGTTATCTCTGATTTTTGTTTTCTTTGAAGATTCAAACTGTGCATAGTTACAGCACGAATGGCCGTACGGGCTCGTGCGAAGGATCTTGTGTGCATGAGTTTGTATAATAGTGTATCAATAAATGCACTTCATTCATTCATTCATTCATTCATTCATTCATTCATTCATTCATTCATTCATTCATTCATTCATTCATTCATTCATTCATTCATTCACATTATCTCTGTGAACATTTCCGGGTCGCTTTTCAACATCTTAATATTTTCTCATACATTTTACCATACTGCATTTCAGTATTATTTTAGAGCAACGGTAACAAATATGAATGACACTCTGGAAGAAATTAAACGCAGAATAAATATGAGAAATGCCTGTTATTATTCTGTAGAGAAGATTTCGTCATCCAGTCTGCTCCCAAAAAAGCTGAAAGTTAGAATTTATAAAACAGTTACCAGTTGTTCTGTATGGTTGTGAAACTTGGACTGTCACTTTGAGAGAGGAACAGAGGTTAAGGGTGTTTGAGAATAAGGTTCTTAGGAAAATATTTGAGGCTAAGAGGGATGAAGTTACAGGAGAATGAAGAAAGGTACACAACGAAGA